>NC_060188.1:7464035-7481535 GCF_021184085.1 Oncorhynchus gorbuscha
TGTGAAGTGCACCAGTCCCTCCTGCAGCAATGCACCCCCACAACATGATGCTGCCACCCCCGTGCTTAACGGATGGGGTGGTGTTCTTTGGCTGGCAAGCCTCCCCCGTTTTCCCCCAAACATAACGATGGTCATTATGGCCAAACAGTTCTATTTTTGTTTCATCAAACCAGAATAAATTTCTCCAAAAAGTACGATCTTTGTCACCGTGTGCAGTTGCAAACCGTAGTCTGGCTTTTTTATGGCGGTTTTGAAACAGTGGCTTATTCCTTGCTGAGCGGCCTTTCAGGTTATGTCGATATAGGACTCATTTAATTGTGGATATAGATACTTTTGTACCTGTTTGGTCCAGCATCTTCACAAGGTCTTTTGCTGTTGTTCTGGGATTGATTGCACCAAAGTACATTAATCTCTAGGAGACAGAATTTTATTTTTTATTTATTTATTTATTTCACCTTTATTTAACCAGGTAGGTTAGTTGAGAACAAGTTCTCATTTGCAACTGTAACCTGACCAAGATAAAGCAAAGCAGTGTGATACAGACAACAACACAGAGTTACACATGGAGTAAATAATAAACAAGCCAATAACACAATAAACAAGTCAAAGACACAGTAGAAAAAAGAAAGTCTATATACAGTGTGTGCAAAAGGCATGAGGAGGTAGGCAAAAAATAGGCCATAGAAGCGAATAATTATGAATTAGCAGATTAACACTGGAGTGATAAATGAGCAGATGATGATGTGCAAGTAGAGATACTGGTGTGCAAAAGAGCAGAAAAGTAAATAAAATAAAAACAGTATGGGGATGAGGTAGGTAGATAGGGTGGGCTATTTACAGATGGACTATGTATAGCTGCAGCGATCGGTTAGCTGCTCAGATAGTTGATGTTTAAAGTTGGTGAGGCAAATAAAAGTCTCCAACTTCAGCAATTCTTGCAATTCTTTCCAGTCACTGGCAGCAGAGAACCTGAAGGAAAGGCGTCCAAATTAGGTGTTGGCTTTGGAGATGATCAGTGAGATACACCTGCTGGAACGTGTGCTACTGGTGGGTGTTGTTATTGTGACCAGTGCACTGAGATAAGGCAGAGCTTTACCTAGCAAAGACTTATAGATGACCTGGAGCCAGTGGGTCTGGCGACGAATATGCAGTGAGGGCCAGCCGACGAGAGCATACAGGTCGCAGTGGTGGGTGGTATAAGGTGATTTGGTAACAAAAACGGATGGCACTGTGATAGACTGCATCCAGTTTGCTGAGTAGAGTGTTGGAAACTATTTTGTAGATGACATCGCCGAAGTCGAGGATCGGTAGGATAGTCAGTTTTACTAGGGTAAGTTTGGCGGCGTGAGTGAAGGATGCTTTGTTGCAAAATAGAAAGCCGATTCTAGATTTGATTTTGGATTGGAGATGTTTAATATGAGTCTGGAAGGAGAGTTTACTGTCTAGCCAGACACCTAGGTATTTATAGTTGTCCACATATTCTAGGTCGGAACCGTCCAGGGTGGTATTGCTAGTTGGGCGGGCGGGTGCGGGCAGCGAACGGTTGAACAGCATGCATTTGGTTTTACTAGCGTTTAAGAGCAGTTGGAGGCCACGGAAGGAGTGTTGTATGGCATTGAAGCTCGTTTGGAGGTTAGTTAGCACAGTGTCCAAGGAAGGACCAGAAGTATACAGAATGGTGTCGTCTGCGTAAAGGTGGATCAGGGAATCGCCCGCAGCAAGAGAGACATCATTGATATATACAGAGAAAAGAGTCGGCCCCGAGAATTGAACCCTGTGGTACCCACATAGAGACTGCCAGAGGTCCGGACAACATGCCCTCCGATTTGACACACTAAATTCTGTCTGCAAAGTAACTGGTGAACAAGGCGAGGCAGTCATTAGAAAAACCAAGGCTATTCAGTCTGCAGATAAGAATACCATGATTGACAGAGTCAAAAGCCTTGGCCAGGTTGATGAAGACGGCTGCACAGTACTGTCTTTTATCGATGGCGGTTATGATGTCATTTAGTACCTTGAGCGTGGCTGAGGTGCACCCGTGACCGGCTCGGAAGCCGGATTGCACAGCGGAGAAGGTACGATGGGATTCGAAATGGTCAGTGATCTGTTTGTTAACTTGGCTTTCGAAGACTTTAGATAGGCATGGTAGGATGGATATAGGTCTGTAACAGTTTGGGTCTAGGGTGTCACCCTCTTTGAAGAGGGGGATGACCGCGGCAGATTTCCAATCTTTAGGGATCTCGGACGATACGAAAGAGAGGTTAACAGGCTGGTAATAGGGGTTGCAACAATGGCGGCGGATAGTTTTAGAAAGAGAGGGTCCAGATTGTCTAGCCCAGCTGATTTGTACGGGTACAGGTTTTGCAGCTCTTTCAGAACATCTGCTGTCTGGATTTGGGTGAAGAAGAAGCTGGGGAGGCTTGGGTGAGTAGCTGCGGGAGAGGCGGAGCTGTTGGCCAGGGTTGGAGTAGCCAGAAGGAAGGCATGGTCAGCCGTTGAGAAATGCTTATTTTGACATTTTCGATTTGTCATGGATTTATCAGTGGTGACTGTGTTACATAGCCTCAGTGCAGTGGGCAGCTGGGAGGAGGTGCTCTTGTTCTCCATGGACTTTACAGTGTCCCAAAACTTTTGGGAGTTAGAGCTACAGGACGCAAATTTCTGCTTGAAAAAGCTAGCCTTTGCTTTCCTGACTGACTGTGTGTATTGGTTCCTGACTTCCCTGAACAGTTGCATATCGTGAGGACTATTCGATGCTATTGCAGTCCGCCACAGGATGTTTTTGTGCTGGTCAAGGGCAGTCAGGTCTGGAGTGAAAAAAGGGCTATATCTGTTCTTAGTTCTGCATTTTTTTGAATGGGCATGCTTATCTAAGATGGTGAGGAAATTAGTTTTAAAGAATGACCAGGCATCCTCGACTGACGGGTGAGGTCAATATCCTTCCAGGATACCCGGGCAGGTCGATTAGAAAGGCCTGCTCGCAGAAGTGTTTTAGGGAGCGTTTGACAGTGATGAGGGGTTGTCGTTTGACCGCGGGCACATAGCGGATACAGACAATGAGGCAGTGATCGCTGAGATCCTGATTGAAAACAGCGAGGTGTATTTGGAGGGCAAGTTGGTCAGGATAATGTCTATGAGGGTGCCCATGTTTACTGATTTAGGGTTGTACCTGGTGGGTTCCTTGATGATTTGTGTGAGATTGAGGGCATCTAGTTTAGATTGTAGGACTGCCAGGGTGTTAAGCATATCCCAGTTTAGGTCACCTAACAGAACAAACTCTGAAGCTAGATGGGGGGCGATCAATTCACAAATGGTGTCCAGGGCACAGCTGGGAGCGGAGGGGGGTCGATAGCAGGCGGCAACAGTGAGAGACTTATTTCTGGAGAGGTTCATTTTTCAAATTAGAAGTTGAAACTGTTTGGGTATAGACCTGGAAAATATGACATTACTTTCCAGGCTATCTCTGCAGTAGATTGAAATTCCTCCCCCTTTGGCAGTTCTATCTGGACAGAAAATGTTATAGCTGGGTATGGAAATCTCAGAATTGTTGGTGGCCTTCTTAAGCCAGGATTCAGACATGGCAAGGACATCAGGTTTGGTGGAGTGTGCTAAAGCAGTGAGTAAAACAAACTTAGGGAGGAGGCTTCTGATGTTGGCATGCATGAAACCAAGGCTTTTTCGATCACAGAAGTCAACAAATGAGGGTGCCTGGGAACACACAGGGCCTGGATTTACCACCACATCACCCGAAGAACAGAGGAGGAGTAGGATGAGGGTGCGGCTAAAGGCTATCAAAACTGGTTGCCTGGAGCGTTGGGGACAAATAATAAAAGGAGAAGATTTCTGGGCATGGTAGAATAGATTCAGGGCATAATGTGCAGACAGGGGTATGGTGGGGTGCGGGTACAGCGGAGGTAAGCCCAGGCACTGAGTGATGATAAGAGAGGTTGTATCTCTGGATAAGCTGGTTATAATGGGTGAGGTCACCGCATGTGTGGGAGGTGGGACAAAGGAAGTATCAGAGGTATAATGAGTGGAACTAGGGGCTCCATTGTAAACTAAAACAATGATAACTAACCTAAACAACAGTATACAAGGCATATTGACATATGAGAGAGACATACAGCGAGGCATATAGTAATCACAGGTGTTGATTTAGAGAGCTAACATAAACTCACACCATTCCGTACAAATGTGCGCAACCGCAACATTCAAACGAGGCTACAAAGAAAACTAATGGGACTGTAGCGACTGTGTTGACTTCAAAATCGGGGGTGTGAACTAGGTTTCTATTCAAGCGTTGATCGACATGGTAATGGCTCTATAGTATTGGAGAAAAGTTGAAAAAACTGACCCTCCGTTACATCGGGACGTGTCATGTTGTAACGTACAGCACGCATAAAGCAACTATTTCTGTCTTACAATCTCTCTCCACCAGGTGTAGCACTTCTCTCATCCTTTAGAAACAAGAAATGGACAGTGACAGGGGTAAGGGGGGGTACCCAGTCATTTTTTTCATCATCATTGCATGCGATCATCATTCTCAAAGCCGCTGTCTATTTCTAAGATAACTTTAGCACTGCCCTAAAACCAGATTCAAATAAATAAAAAAACCTTCAAATAGGTAATGACACAGGTAGGTAATGACACAGGTAGGTAATGACACATTATATAAAATCTTTATAGTGTTTTATTTACATTTTAGATGCAATAAGGTGATAAGTTGGACAGATCGAGTGAAAAAAAGCTGTTTTCCCACACGCCATCTCTCCATCTCACCATCACGCATTAGTTTGTACGGACCAAGGCGATGTACGAGTTTACGTTAGCTAAGACAACGGGTGAGACAACAACAGCTAATCAGCTAAAACAACAACAGGTAAAATGGCAATGAATGTGCAGAGAGGGTCAGTTAACTACACACAGAGCCTGAGTTCGCGGCTGGGGCCGACAGATAAAAAATAATAATTAATAAATAATAATACATTTAAAAATTAATAAAAAAATAAATAATAATAATAATAATAATAAATAAATAAACAGAATGGAGTACCGTGATTAATGGACAGTCCAGCGGGCATCAGCTATGTAGCCAAGTGATCATAGGGTCCAGGGGGCAACAATAGATGGAACAGGGAAGCGGCGGAGTAGTCGTTACTACGCTAGCACGCGGGCAACACAGCGTTTAAAGTTAGTAGCTTCATCTGCTCCAACGTCCGACGGAGACTGGTTGAAGGCACAGCAGATGTAATATTCGTCGGCAGACCTGTCGTGTTGGTGTGGAGCCGCACCATGTCGACTAAGGATCCAAGCCAGATGGCGAAAGTTTTCTATCCGTTTTCTATCCGGGAGATGCGCTTGCCTCACGGCTTACTGGTGCTAGTTTCGGGGCAGGGGCATTAGCCACTATAGCCACTCGGTAGCAGTGGTGATCTGGTGCCAAGGTTCAGAGTTTACGGCAAGGATCCGGTGGAGTAGTGTGTTCTAGCCATGTTTGGGTAGAATCTGGGTGAACAACTGAGTAGGCCGGGAGGTGGGCCTCAGGGATAGCTTCGGTACTGTGTAAGTCTGTGGGTCCTAGCTAGCTGTGAAGATCAAGAGAATGGTCCAGGGATTAAGGCAGGAATCCGGCGTCGTAGTGGAGAGACAGTCCGTTACTGGTAGGCTGGCGAGTATTATCCAAGCTAAAAAAAGGGCTGGTACCTGTGCAGAAGGTAAAGGCCGCTTGCAGTGGCTAACAATGACTAAATAGCTTGTAGCTAATTAGCTGGTTAGCTTCTGGTGGCTAGGTGGTTCTTGAATGCGTCTCCTTCCTGAGCGGTATGATGGCTGCGTGGTCCCATGGTGTTTATACTTGTGTACGATTGTTTGTAGGCATTTTGAAATTGCTCCCAAAAACGAACCAGACTTGTGGAGGTCCACAATTTTTTTTCTGAGGTCTTGGCTGATTTCGTTTGAATTTCTCATGATGTCAAGGAAAGAGGCACTGAGTTTGAAGGTAGGCCTTGAAATACATCCACAGGTACACCTCTAATTGACTCAAATGATGTCAAATAGCCTATCAGAAGAGAAGATTCTAAAGCCATGACATAATTTTCTGGAATTTTCCAAGCTGTTAAAGGCACAGTCAATTTAGCGTATGTAAACTTCTGACCCACTGAAATAATCCAAGTGAAATAATCTGTCTGTAAACAATTGTTGGACAAATTACTTGTGCCATGCACAAAGTAGATGTCCTAACTGACTTACCAAGACTATAGTTTGTGAACAGGTCATTTGTGGAGTGGTTGAAAAACGAGTTTTAATGACTCCAACCTAAGTGCATGTAAACTTCCGACTTCAACTGTATGTATGTATGTATGTATGTATGTATGTATGTATGTATGTATGTATGTATGTATGTATGTATGTATGTATGTATGTATGTATGTATGTATGTATGTATGTATGTATGTATGTATGTGTGTGTGTGTGTGTGTGTGTGTGTGTGTGTGTGTGTGTGTGTGTGTGTGTGTGTGTGTGTGTGTGTGTGTGTGTGTGTGTGTGTGTGTGTGTGTGTGTATGTATGTATGTATGTATGTATGTATGTATGAATGTATGTATGTACAGTCATTGCCAAAAGTTTTGAGAATGACACAAATATACATTTTCACAAAGTCTGCTGCCTCAGTTTGTATGATGGCAATTTGCATGTGCTCCAGAATGTTATGAAGAGTGATCAGATGAATTACAATTAACTGTAAAGTCCCTCTTTGCCATGCAAATGAACTGAATCCCCCAAAAAACATTTCCACTGCATTTCAGCCCGGCCATTAAAGGACCAGCTGACATCATGTCAGTGATTCTCTCATTAACACAGGTGTGAGTGTTGAGGAGGACAAGGCTGGAGATCACTCTGTCATGCTGTTTGAGTTCGAATAACAGACTGGAAGCTTCAAAAGGAGGGTGGTGCTTGGAATCATTGTTCTTCATCTGTCAGCCATGGTTACCTGCAAGGAAAAGCGGTTCAATTGTTGTGAAGAAGGCTTCAGGGCGCCCAAGAAAGTTCAGCAAGCGCCAGGACCGTCTCCTAAAGTTCATTCAGCTGCGGGATCGGGGCACCACCAGTACAGAGCTTGCTCAGAAATGGCAGTAGGCAGGTATGAGTGCATCTGCATGCACAGTGAGGCGAAGAACTTTGGAGGATGGCCTGGTGTCAAGAAGGGCAGCAAAGAAGCCACTTCTCTCCAGGAAAAACATCAGAGACAGACTGATATTCTCTGAGTCCCCCTTACAATTGTTTGGGGCATCCGGAAAAAAGCTTGTCCGGAGAAGACAAGGTGAGAGCTACCATCAGTCCTGTGTCATGCCAACAGTAAAGCATCCTGAGACCATTCATGTGTGGGGTTGCTTCTCAGCCAAGGGAGTGGGCTCACTCACAATTTTGCCTAAGAACACAGCCATGAAGAAAGAATGGTACCAACACATCCTCCGAGAGCAACTTCTCCCAACCATCCAGGAACAGTTTGGTGATGAACAATGCATTTTCCAGCATGATGGAGCACCTTGCCATAAGGCAAAAGTGATAACTAAGTGGCTCGGGGAACAAAACATCGATATTTTGGGTCCATTACCAAGAAACTCCTCAGACCTTAATCCCATTGAGAACTTGTGGTCAATCCTCAAGAGGCAGGTGGACAAAAAAAAACCCCACAAATTCTGACAAACTCTAAGCATTGATTATGCAAGAATGGGCTGCCATCAGTCAGGATGTCGCCCAGAAGTTAATTGACAGCATGCCAGGGCGGATTGCAGACGTCTTGAAAAAGAAGGGTCAACAAGGTTCTACATATACTGTATGTTCCCCAATAACTGAGCTTTGAGGGTACTATGGTGTTGAACGCTGAGCTGTAGTCAATGAATAGCATTCTAACATAGGTGTTCCTTCTGTCCAGGTGGGAAAGGGCAGTGTGGAGTGCAATAGAGACTGCATCATCTGTGGATTTGTTTAGGCGGTATGCAAATTGGAGTGGGTCTAGGGTTTCTGGAATGATGGTGTTGATGTGAGCCATGACCAGCCTTCATGGCTTCAGACTTGAGTGTTATGGGTCGGTAGTCATTTAGGCTGGTTATCTTAGTTGGTTTTACAGACTCTGTCAGGGAATGGTTGAAAATGTCAGTGAAGACACTTGCTAGTTGGTCAGCGCATGCTCACAGTACATGTCCTGATAATCCATCTGGCCCTGCAGCCTTGTGAATGTTGACCTGTCTAAAGGTCTTACCCACATCGGCTGCGGAGAGTGTGAACACACAGTCTTCCGATACAGTTGGTGCTCTCATGCATGTTTCAGTGTTATTTGCCTCAAAGCAAGCATAGAAGTAGTTTAGCTCGTCCGGTAGGCTCGTGTCACTGGGCAGCTCTCGGCTGTTCTTCCCTTTGTAGTCTGTAATGGTTTGCAGGCACTGCCACATCCGATTAGCGTCGGAGCCGGTGTAGTACGACTCGATCTTAGTCCTGGTAAGATCTGGTATCAGATATCAGTGTAAACCACTGGCCCCAGGTGTCAGGTATCAGTGTAAACCACTGGGCCCAGGTGTCAGGTATCAGTGTGGGCCCATTCCGATTGGTGTTTCAGCACCTTGAAGGTAGGCTGTGTTTTCTGTTACTTTTAACTGTTTGCTTCAGTTGAATTGTGAAATCAACCATGTTGTAGATTCCATAAGGGACCGCAAAGGGGGCTATTTTCTGCCTCCTGGTGGTGTCATCTAGAGTTGCAGTTTGCTTATGGAAAAGGTGGAAGACAAGCAAGATTTGACAGAAAGCTGGGTTTCAATTTGACACTAAATAATGCCTCCCCTTTAGTAGCCATTAAGGCTGTACAACCCTGGAGGTCCTAGTTCCATTTCTTTACAACAGCAACCTGTCAGACAGAAACATCAGGAACATATATGGCATTGATGAGTTTCTAGCTGCTATGTGAACAACATACAATTCAGTAGATGTTTCATTCTAACCTACATGAGAAATGGAGACTGGACATAATCCAAAGCATTATGCTTCTTGGATGCATTTATAATCTGAACTTCAAAGAGAAGGAGCATGGAGTCAATACAGCAAAGTGGAACACCCTCATAAAATGATGATGAAGACAGTTATATTAACCTTACTCATGACTTTTTAGTTTCTACAGCTGCTGTCTCATCTGTTTTATGATGTTCCATTAGGAAATGGCTAATGAACCTTCTAGGACAGTGTGTCTTTTAGTGTGCCTGTGTGTGCGTGTGTATCTGTGTATATGTAGTGTGTGTGTGTGTCCGTGTATGTGTAGTGTGTGTGTCTGTGTATGTGTAGTGTGTGTGTGTGTCTGTGTCTGTGTCTGTGTCTGTGTAGTGTGTGTGTGTCTGTGTATGTGTAGTGTGTGTGTGTGTGTGTCTGTGTATGTGTAGTGTGTGTGTGTGTGAATGTGTATGTGTAGTGTGTGTGTGTCTGTCTGTGTAGTGTGTGTGTGTCCGTGTCTGTGTAGTGTGTGTGTGTGTCTGTGTATGTGTAGTGTGTGTATGTGTGCATGTGTGTGTGTGTCTGTGTATGTATAGTGTGTGTGTGTCTGTGTAATGTGTAATGTGTTGTGTGTGTGTGTATTTGTGTATGTGTAGTGTGTGTGTAGTAAGTGTCTGTGAATGTGTGTCTGTGTATGTGTAGTGTGTGTGTGTCTGTGTGTGTAGTGTGTGTGTGTGTCTGTGTATGTGCAGTGTGTGTGTGTGTGTGTGCGCGCGCGTGTGTGTGTGTGTGTGTGTGTGTGTGTGTGTGTGTGTGTGTGTGTGTGTGTGTGTGTGTGTGTGTGTGTGTGTGTGTGTGTGTGTGTGTGTGTGTGTGTGTGTGTGTGTGTGTGTGTGTGTGTGTGTGTGTGTGTGTGTGTGTGTCTGTGTCTGTGTCTGTGTCTGTGTCTGTGTGTGTCTGTCAATCTGACTATGTCTCCCACTGTGTGTTAGTATACATCCTGTATTCACATCAGTGATGTAATGGTTCCATTGTTCTCTCCACATCCAAGGGGACACCCTGTATCCAATCCCCTAACTAACCCTGACCCTGTATCCAACCACCTAACTAACCCTGATCCTGTATCCAAGCACCTAACTAACCCTGATCCTGTATACAACCACCTAACTAACCCTGACCCTGTATACAACCACCTAACTAACCCTGATCCTGTATACAACCACCTAACTAACCCTGATCCTGTATACAACCACCTAACTAACCCTAACCCTGTATCCAACCACCTAACTAACCCTGATCCTGTATCCAACCACCTAACTAACCCTACCTCTGTATCCAACCACCTAACTAATCCTGACCCTGTATCCAACCACCTAACTAACCCTAACTCTGTATCCAACCCCCTAACTAACCCTAACCCTGTATCCAACCACCTAACTAACCCTGACCCTGTATCCAACCACCTAACTAATCCTAACCCTGTATCCAACCACCTAACTAACCCTGACCCTGTATCCAACCCCCTAACTAACCCTAACCCTGTATCTAACCACCTAACTAACCCTGACCCTGTATCCAACCCCCTAACTAACCCTAACCCTGTATCCAACCACCTAACTAACCCTGACCCTGTATCCAACCCCCTAACTAACCCTGATCCTGTATCCAACCACCTAACTAACCCTAACCCTGTATCCAACCACCTAACTAACCCTGACCCTGTATCCAACCCCCTAACTAACCCTGACCCTGTATCCAACCCCCTAACTAACCCTAACCCTGTATCCAACCACCTAACTAACCCTGACCCTGTATCCAACCCCTAACTAACCCTAACCCTGTATCCAACCACCTAACTAACCCTGACCATGTATCCAACCACCTAACTAACCCTGACCCTGTATCCAACCACCTAACTAACCCTGACCCTGTATCCAACCCCCTAACTAACCCTGACCCTGTATCCAACCCCCTAACTAACCCTAACCCTGTATCCAACCACCTAACTAACCCTGACCCTGTATCCAACCCCTAACTAACCCTAACCCTGTATCCAACCACCTAACTAACCCTGACCATGTATCCAACCACCTAACTAACCCTGACCCTGTATCCAACCACCTAACTAACCCTAACTCTGTATCCAACCCCCTAACTAACCCTAACTCTGTATCCAACCCCCTAACTAACCCTAACTCTGTATCCAACCACCTAACTAACCCTAACTCTGTATCCAACCCCCTAACTAACCCTAACTCTGTATCCAACCACCTAACTAACCCTGACCCTGTATCCAACCCCCTAACTAACCCTAACCCTGTATCCAACCACCTAACTAACCCTGACCATGTATCCAACCACCTAACTAACCCTGACCCTGTATCCAACCACCTAACTAACCCTAACTCTGTATCCAACCCCCTAAATAACCCTAACTCTGTATCCAACCACCTAACTAACCCTAACCCTGTATCCAACCCCCTAACTAACCCTAACCCTGTATCCAACCACCTAACTAACCCTAACTCTGTATCCAACCCCCTAACTAACCCTAACTCTGTATCCAACCCCCTAACTAACCCTAACCCTGTATCCAACCACCTAACTAACCCTGACCCTGTATCCAACCACCTAACTAACCCTAACTCTGTATCCAACCCCCTAACTAACCCTAACTCTGTATCCAACCCCTAACTAACCCTAACTCTGTATCCAACCCCTAACTAACCCTAACTCTGTATCCAACCCCTAACTAACCCTAACTCTGTATCCAACCCCTAACTAACCCTAACTCTGTATCCAACCCCTAACTAACCCTAACTCTGTATCCAACCACCTAACTAACCCTAACCCTGTATCCAACCACCGCAGGACTTGAGGAGCCCAGACTCCAGGCAGGTTTGAATGAAGCTACAGCCTGTAAATCAGCACCATCGCTCTCCAGCTGTCCCTATAGCTCTCCCCCTCCATCTCCCCACTGTCTCTCCTCTGTCTCCCCTGTCACCCTCCCAGACCCCCCACTCACACTCGAACAGTCCCTGGCTCCAGACTTCAGCCCCCCTCCCCTGCCCCATCCCCCCTCTCCAGCCATACAGCCCTTTGAGCCAAAGCCGCCCCTGCATAAATACATCAATCTGAGGGGTAAACATTTAGACGGCGGGCCGTCAGCCCCACGGTGAAGCCTTTCATGTGACACCAGATCACACACACACCACTGTTGTTTACACACTCACCATCCCAGCCCCAGCACAGACGTGTCCCCAGAACCTGTCACGGAGGCTGGGGGAGAGGGGAGACAAAGGCTCTCAGAGGCTCTTAGATGTGACCGACCTGATGGGAGCTGATAGGTTAGAGGTCAGAGTGGCCCAGAGGTTAGAGGTCAGAGTGAACCACCCTCTCCCCTCTCACTGGTCCTGTATAGTGGACACTCTGAAGTTACAGGATGTCTGACATGGACCGCTCCCTTCCAAAGTCAAACACCTGACTCCATCACATAGTTAACCTCACCTCACTATCACCATCGCAACTGTGACAATCAACAATAATCAGTCATCCTCAACCATGGTATCGTCACAATAATATACACTGAGTGTACAAAACACCTGCTCTTTCCATGACAGACTGACCAGGTGAAAGATATGATCCTTATTCATGTCACCTGTTAAATCCACTTCAATCAGTGTAGATGAAGGGGGGCGGGTTAAATAAGAATTTTTAAGCATTGAGACAATTGAGACATGGTTTGTGTATGTGTGCCATTCAGAGGGTGAATGGGCAAGACAAAAGATTTTCCAGGTGCACCAGTTTGAGTGTGTCAAGAACTGCAACACTGCTGGGTTTTTCACGCTCAACAGATTCCCGTGTGTATCAAGAACGGACCACCACCCAAAGGACATTCAGCCAATTGGAGCCAACATGGGCCAGCCAGCATCCCTGTGGAATGCTTTTCGACACCTTGTAGAGTCCATGCGCTGATTAAATTAGGCTGTTCTGAGAGCAGAAGGGGATGCAACTCAATATAAGGAAGGTGTTCCTAATGTTTTGTACACTCAGTGTATATGAATCTACACTGAGCAAAAATATAAATGCAACATGTAAAGTGTTGGTCCCATGTTTCATGAGCTGAAATAAAATATCCCAGAAATGTTCCATACACAAAAAAAGTTTATTTCTCTTAAATGTTGTGCACAAATGTGTATACATTCCTGTTAATGAGCATTTCACATTTGTCAAGATAATCCAGCCATCTGACAGATGTGTAATATCAAGAAGCTGATTAAACATCATGGTCATTACACAGGTGCACCTTGTGCGGGGGACAATAAAAGGCCACTCTAAAATGTACAGTTTTGTCACACAACACAATGCCACAGATGACTCAAGTTTTGAGGGAGTGTGCAATTGGCATGCTGACTGCAGGACCAGAGCTGTTGCCAGATAATTGAATGTTAATTTCTCTACCATAAACCGCCTCCAACGTCATTTTAGAAAATGTGGCAGTACATCCAACCGGCTTCACAACCACAGAACACGTGACTGGCGTTGTCACGTTCTGACCTTTATTTCCTTTGTTTTGTCTTTATTTAGTATGGTCAGGGCGTGAGTTGAGGTGGGCAGTCTATGTTTGTGTTTCTATGTTTTTCCTATTTCTGTGTTTGGCCTGATATGGTTCTCAATCAGAGGCAGCTGTTTATCGTTGTCCCTGATTGAGAACCATATTTAGGTAGCCTGGGTTTCACTGTTGTTTTGTGGGTGTTTGTTTCCTGTGTCAGTGTTTGTGCCACACGGGACTTTGGTTTATATTCACTTTGTTATTTTGTATTGTGTCATGTTCAGTTTATACTGTTAAAACATGGACACTTACCACGCTGCGTTTTGGTCCGATCCTTGCTACACTTCTTCAGACGAATAGGAGGAAATCTTCCGTTACTGGCGTAGTGTGGGGGAGCGGTTTGCTGATGTCAACGTTGTGAACAGAGTGCCCCATGGTGGCGGTGGGGTTATGGTATGGGCAGGCATAAACTATGGACAAAGAACACAGTTTAATTTTGTCGATGGCAATTTGAATGAACTGAGATACCGTGATGACATCCTGAGGGTCTATTGTCATGCCATTCATCCGCCTCCATCACCTCATGTTTCAGCAGGATAATGCACTGCTCCATGTCACAAGGATCTGTACACAATTCCTGGAAGCTGAAAATGTCCCAGTTCTTCCATGTCCTGCATACTCACCAGACATCCCAGCAATATCCAGCAACTTCACACAGCCATTGAAGAGGAGTGGTACAACAGTCCACAGGCCACAATCAACAGCCTGATCAACTTTATGCGAAGGAGATGTGCTGCACTGCATGAGACAAATGGTGGTCCCAGCAGATACTGACTGGTTTCTTGATCCACGCCCCTACCTTTATTTGTAAGGTATATGTGACCAACAGATGCATATCTGTATTCCCAGTCATCTGAAATCCATGGATTAGGGCCTAATGAATTTATTTTAATTGACAGAGTTCCTCATATGAACTGTAACTCAGTAAAATGTTGCGTTCATATTTATATGAATTGATTCTATGAATAGTATATTTTTATTTGCTGAGTTCTGATTTAAAGCTATAAGTATACAAGTGGTAATAACAGAACATAGATAAGATAAGATAGATAAGTATTTTAGTGAGGGTACAATAGTTTCATGTGCTTCTGTGTCATTCATGTATTTGTGATTCCGTCACTCCATTCAACTGTTTATGCCAGTAACACAATCTACATTGGTGAAAACGGGAGTACAATGAAGTATTGTGTAAGAGACTCAGTGATTTGTTCCAGATAACACTGCAATACACAACATCATTGTCACACTGCCACGCATTAAACAGACATATCTCATCATCTGCACTTGGACAATGTGTGCCAGAGGAAACGAGAGGAAAATATCAAAACCTCTGCAAATTGCTGTAGTAAATGTGAAGAGATAAAATCTCTCTTTCTCTCCAGATTTGTTCCTGCATACCATAAAGCAACATAGTGATTATGGGAGATGTGGGGAATTCAGCACACATGAAAACTTTCTCTCTAATGACCATGAACCCAACGACACCATGAAAATACAGATCACCCTTCTCTTTGAAAAAGTGAGGAACACTGAAACTTAAAGGGAGAGAGAGAGAGAGAGAGAGAACAAGAAAGAACTGGAAGTATCTTTAACTCTGTGTTAAATCGGGTGTGACTATAAAATATTTCGAAGTGGCCTGAGAAGGAGAGAAAAGGAGAGGGAGGAAAAAACACACAACAAAAACAAATGAACATCAAAAATGCTCTGGTTGCTTTCAACAGTTCTGTTCAAACCTCCATCAGGCATTCTAATGGGGGTTAAGTTCAAACCTCCATCAGGCATTCTAATGGGGGTTAAGTTCAAACCTCCATCAGGCATTCTAATGGGGGTTAAGTTCAAACCTCCATCAGGCATTCTAATGGGGGTTAAGTTCAAACCTCCATCAGGCATTCTAATGGGGGTTAAGTTCAAACCTCCATCAGGCATTCTAATGGGGGTTAAGTTCAAACCTCCATCAGGCATTCTAATGGGGGTTAAGTTCAAACCTCCATCAGGCATTCTAATGGGGGTTAAGTTCAAACCTCCATCAGGCATTCTAATGGGGGTTAAGTTCAAACCTCTCCATCAGGCATTCTAATGGGGGTTAAGTTCAAACCTCCATCAGGCATTCTAATGGGGGTTAAGTTCAAACCTCCATCAGGCATTCTAATGGGGGTTAAGTTCAAATCTCCATCAGGCATTCTAATGGGGTTAAGTTCAAACCTCCATCAGGCATTCTAATGGGGGTTAAGTTCAAACCTCCATCAGGCATTCTAATGGGGGTTAAGTTCAAACCTCCATCAGGCATTCTAATGGGGGTTAAGTTCAAACCTCCATCAGGCATTCTAATGGGGGTTAAGTTCAAACCTCCATCAGGCATTCTAATGGGGGTTAAGTTCAAACCCATCCATTCAATGGCATTCTAATGGGGGTTAAGTTCAAACCTCCATCAGGCATTCTAATGGGGGTTAAGTTCAAACCTCCATCAGGCATTCTAATGGGGTTAAGTTCAAACCATCAGGCATCCATCAGGCATTCTAATGGGGGTTAAGTTCAAACCTCCATCAGGCATTCTAATGGGGGTTAAGTTCAAACCTCCATCAGGCATTCTAATGGGGGTTAAGTTCAAATCTCCATCAGGCATTCTAATGGGGGTTAAGTTCAAATCTCCATCAGGCATTCTAATGGGGGTTAAGTTCAAATCTCCATCAGGCATTCTAATGGGGGTTAAGTTCAAACCTCCATCAGGCATTCTAATGGGGGTTAAGTTCAAACCTCCATCAGGCATTCTAATGGGGGTTAAGTTCAAACCTCCATCAGGCATTCTAATGGGGGTTAAGTTCAAACCTCCATCAGGCATTCTAATGGGGGTTAAGTTCAAACCTCCATCAGGCATTCTAATGGGGGTTAAGTTCAAATCCTCCATCAGGCATTCTAATGGGGGTTAAGTTCAAACCTCCATCAGGCATTCTAATGGGGGTTAAGTTCAAATCTCCATCAGGCATTCTAATGGGGGTTAAGTTCAAACCTCCATCAGGCATTCTAATGGGGGTTAAGTTCAAACCTCCATCAGGCATTCTAATGGGGGTTAAGTTCAAATCTCCATCAGGCATTCTAATGGGGGTTAAGTTCAAATCTCCATCAGGCATTCTAATGGGGGTTAAGTTCAATTCCAAACCTCCATCAGGCATTCTAATGGGGGTTAAGTTCAAACCTCCATCAGGCATTCTAATGGGGGTTAAGTTCAAACCTCCATCAGGCATTCTAATGGGGGTTAAGTTCAAACCTCCATCAGGCATTCTAATGGGGTTAAGTTCAAACCTCCATCAGGCATTCTAATGGGGTTAAGTTCAAACCTCCATCAGGCATTCTAATGGGGGTTAAGTTCAAACCTCCATCAGGCATTCTAATGGGGGTTAAGTTCAAACCTCCATCAGGCATTCTAATGGGGGTTAAGTTCAAACCTCCATCAGGCATTCTAATGGGGTTAAGTTCAAACCTCCATCAGGCATTCTAATGGGGGTTAAGTTCAAAGCTCCATCAGGCATTCTAAACCTCCATCAGGCATTCTAATGGGGGTTAAGTTCAAACCTCCATCAGGCATTCTAATGGGGGTTCAAACCTCCATCAGGCATTCTAATGGGGGTTAAGTCAAACCTCCAAAAACCTCCATCAGCTTCCATCAGGCATTCTAATGGGGGTTAAGTTCAAACCTCCATCAGGCA
This sequence comes from Oncorhynchus gorbuscha, assembly GCF_021184085.1. Lineage (NCBI taxonomy): Eukaryota > Metazoa > Chordata > Actinopteri > Salmoniformes > Salmonidae > Oncorhynchus > Oncorhynchus gorbuscha. The sequence goes on from NC_060188.1 coordinate 7,481,329, forward strand.
TTCTAATGGGGGTTAAGTTCAAACCTCCATCAGGCATTCTAATGGGGGTTAAGTTCAAACCTCCATCAGGCATTCTAATGGGGGTTAAGTTCAAACCTCCATCAGGCATTCTAATGGGGGTTAAGTTCAAACCTCCATCAGGCATTCTAATGGGGGTTAAGTTCAAAGCTGCACTAGACTCCCGCTGCTTCCTCCACCGACTTAGAG
>NC_060188.1:7486535-7506535 GCF_021184085.1 Oncorhynchus gorbuscha
CAATGTGCCCAGTCAGACATGGAGGGGAGATGGAGCGTTGTTTAAACACCCCACTGTGTCCAGTCAGACATGGAGGGGAGATGGAGCATTGTTTAAACACCCCACTGTGTCCAGTCAGACATGGAGGGGAGATGGAGCATTGTTTAAACACCCCACTGTGTCCAGTCAGACATGGAGGGGAGATGGAGCGTTGTTTAACCCCCCAATGTGCCCAGTCAGACATGGAGGGGAGATGGAGCATTGTTTAAACACCCCACTGTGTCCAGTCAGACATGGAGGGGAGATGGAGCATTGTTTAAACACCCCACTGTGTCCAGTCAGACATGGAGGGGAGATGGAGCGTTGTTTAAACACCCCACTGTGTCCAGTCAGACATGGAGGGGAGATGGAGCGTTGTTTAAACACCCCACTGTGTCCAGTCAGACATGGAGGGGAGATGGAGCGTTGTTTAAACACCCCACTGTGTCCAGTCAGACATGGAGGGGAGATGGAGCGTTGTTTAAACACCTCACTGTGTCCAGTCAGACATGGAGGGGAGATGGAGTGTTTAAACCCCCCACTGTGTCCAGTCAGACATGGAGGGGAGATGGAGCGTTGTTTAAACACCCCACTGTGTCCAGTCAGACATGGAGGGGAGATGGAGCGTTGTTTAAACACCCCACTGTGTCCAGTCAGACATGGAGGGGAGATGGAGTGTTGTTTAACCCCCCCCACTTTGTCCAGTCTGACATGGAGGGGAGATGGGGCGTTGTTTTACCCCCCCACTGTGTCCAGTCAGACATGGAGGGGAGATGGAGTGTTGTTTAACCCCCCCACTGTGTCCAGTCAGACATGGAGGGGAGATGGAGTGTTGTTTAACCCCCCCACTGTGTCCAGTCAGACATGGAGGGGAGATGGAGCGTTGTTTAAACACCCCACTGTGTCCAGTCAGACATGGAGGGGAGATGGAGTGTTGTTTAACCCCCCCACTGTGTCCAGTCAGACATGGAGGGGAGATGGAGCGTTGTTTAAACACCCCACTGTGTCCAGTCAGACATGGAGGGGAGATGGAGTGTTGTTTAACCCCCCCACTGTGTCCAGTCAGACATGGAGGGGAGATGGGGCGTTGTTTTACCCCCCCACTGTGTCCAGTCAGACATGGAGGGGAGATGGAGTGTTGTTTAACCCCCCCACTGTGTCCAGTCAGACATGGAGGGGAGATGGAGTGTTGTTTAACCCCCCCACTGTGTCCAGTCAGACATGGAGGGGGGATGGGGCGTTGTTTAACCCCCCCACTGTGTCCAGTCAGACATGGAGGGGAGATGGAGTGTTGTTTAACCCCCCCACTGTGCCCAGTCAGACATGGAGGGGAGATGGAGCGTTGTTTAAACACCCCACTGTGTCCAGTCAGACATGGAGGGGAGATGGAGCATTGTTTAAACACCCCACTGTGTCCAGTCAGACATGGAGGGGAGATGGAGCGTTGTATAAACACCCCACTGTGTCCAGTCAGACATGGAGGGGAGATGGAGCGTTGTTTAAACACCCCACTGTGTCCAGTCAGACATGGAGGGGAGATGGAGCGTTGTTTAAACACCCCACTGTGTCCAGTCAGACATGGAGGGGAGATGGAGTGTTGTTTAAACCCCCCACTGTGTCCAGTCAGACATGGAGGGGAGATGGGGCGTTGTTTTACCCCCCACTGTGTCCAGTCAGACATGGAGGGGAGATGGAGCGTTGTTTAAACACCCCACTGTGTCCAGTCAGAATCTCAACATTCCCATTTCCTCCTGTTCTCATGAAACAGCCATGTAAACAGATCATGGTGTGTAACATGTGTTCTCATGAAACAGCCATGTAAACAGATCATGGTGTGTGAGCATCTGTGTTCTGCCAGTTTGTAATGTGTGTGTTGTTTAAACAACGCTCCATCTCCCCTCCATGTCTGACTGGACACAGTGGGGTGTTTAAACAACGCTCCATCTCCCCTCCATGTCTGACTGGACACAGTGGGGTGTTTAAACAACGCTGCATCTCCCCTCCATGTCTGACTGGACACAGTGGGGTGTTTAAACAACGCTCCATCTCCCCTTCCCATTTCCTCCTCCCTGCGCTCTTTGTGCTGCGCTCCAGGATTATTTATCTTACCCTCCTCTCCCAAACATGGGAACGCTCTCCGATGTTCTGATCTTGCCTGACGCACTGTGTACATGAACCAATCCCTGTGAACTTGGTGTTTCTCTCTCCCTCTCCTTTTCTCTCCCTCTCCTCACAGCTCTGTGTGTTTCTCTCTCCCTCTCCTCACAGCTCTGTGTGTTTCTCTCTCCCTCTCCTCACAGCTCTGTGTTTCTCTCTCCCTCTCCTTTTCTCTCCCTCTCCTCACAGCTCTGTATGTTTCTCTCTCCCTCTCCTCACAGCTCTGTGTGTTTCTCTCTCCCTCTCCTTTTCTCTCCCTCTCCTCACAGCTCTGTGTGTTTCTCTCTCCCTCTCCTCACAGCTCTGTGTGTTTCTCTCTCCCTCTCCTTTTCTCTCCCTCTCCTCACAGCTCTGTATGTTTCTCTCTCCCTCTCCTTTTCTCTCCCTCTCCTCACAGCTCTGTATGTTTCTCTCTCCCTCTCCTCACAGCTCTGTGTGTTTCTCTCTCCCTCTCCTCGCAGCTCTGTGTGTTTCTCTCTCCCTCTCCCACCAGCTCTGTGTGTTCCTCTCTCTCTCTCCTTTCTCTCTCCCTCTCCTCACAGCTCTGTGTGTTCCTCTCTTCCTCTCCTCACAGCTCTGTGTGTTTCTCTCTTCCTCTCCTTTTCTCTCCCTCTCCCACCAGCTCTGTGTGTTTCTCTCTCCCTCTCCTCACAGCTCTGTGTGTTTCTCTCTCCCTCTCCTCACAGCTCTGTGTGTTTCTCCCTTCAGCTCTGTGTGTTCCTCTCTCTCTCTCCTTTCTCTCTCCCTCTCCTCACAGCTCTGTGTGTTTCTCTCTTCCTCTCCTTTTCTCTCCCTCTCCTCACAGCTCTGTGTGTTTCTCTCTTCCCCTCCTTTTCTCTCCCTCTCCCACCAGCTCTGTGTGTTTCTCTCTCTCTCTCCTTTCTCTCTCCCTCTCCTCACAGCTCTGTGTGTTTCTCTCTCTCTCTCCTTTCTCTCTCCCTCTCCTCACAGCTCTGTGTGTTTCTCTCTCCCTCTCCTCACAGCTCTGTGTGTTTCTCTCTCTCTCCTTTCTCTCTCCCTCTCCTCACAGCTCTGCATGTTTCTCTCTTCCTCTCCTTTTCTCTCCCTCTCCCACCAGCTCTGTGTGTTCCTCCCTCTCTCCTTTCTCTCCCCCTCTCCTCACAGCTCTGTGTGTTTCTCTCTTCCTCTCCTTTTCTCTCCCTCTCCCACCAGCTCTGTGTGTTCCTCTCTCTCTCTCCTTTCTCTCTCCCTCTCCTCACAGCTCTGTGTGTTTCTCTCTTCCCCTCCTTTTCTCTCCCTCTCCCACCAGCTCTGTGTGTTTCTCTCTCTCTCTCCTTTCTCTCTCCCTCTCCTCACAGCTCTGTGTGTTTCTCTCTCTCTCTCCTTTCTCTCTCCCTCTCCTCACAGCTCTGTGTGTTTCTCTCTCCCTCTCCTCACAGCTCTGTGTGTTTCTCTCTCTCTCTCTTTCTCTCTCCCTCTCCTCACAGCTCTGCATGTTTCTCTCTTCCTCTCCTTTTCTCTCCCTCTCCCACCAGCTCTGTGTGTTCCTCCCTCTCTCCTTTCTCTCCCCCTCTCCTCACAGCTCTGTGTGTTTCTCTCTTCCTCTCCTTTTCTCTCCCTCTCCCACCAGCTCTGTGTGTTCCTCTCTCTCTCTCCTTTCTCTCTCCCTCTCCTCACAGCTCTGTGTGTTTCTCTCTTCCTCTCCTTTTCTCTCCCTCTCCCACCAGCTCTGTGTGTTCCTCTCTCTCTCGCCTTTCTCTCTCCCTCTCCTCACAGCTCTGCGTGTTTCTCTCTTCCTCTCCTTTTCTCTCCCTCTCCCACCAGCTCTGTGTGTTTCTCTCTCTCTCTCCTTTCTCTCTCCCTCTCCTCACAGCTCTGTGTGTTTCTCTCTCTCTCTCCTTTCTCTCTCCCTCTCCTCACAGCTCTGTGTGTTTCTCTCTCCCTCTCCTCACAGCTCTGTGTGTTTCTCTCTCTCTCTCCTTTCTCTCTCCCTCTCCTCACAGCTCTGTGTGTTTCTCTCTCCCTCTCCTCACAACTCTGCATGTTTCTCTCTTCCTCTCCTTTTCTCTCCCTCTCCTCACAGCTCTGTGTGTTTCTCTCTCTCTCTCCTTTCTCTCTCCCTCTCCTCACAGCTCTGTGTGTTTCTCTCTCCCTCTCCTCACAGCTCTGCATGTTTCTCTCTTCCTCTCCTTTTCTCTCCCTCTCCCACCAGCTCTGTGTGTTTCTCTCTCTCTCTCCTTTCTCTCTCCCTCTCCTCACAGCTCTGTGTGTTTCTCTCTCTCTCCTTTCTCTCTCCCTCTCCTCACAGCTCTGTGTGTTTCTCTCTCCCTCTCCTCACAGCTCTGTGTGTTTCTCTCTCTCTCTCTCCTTTCTTTCTCCCTCTCCTCACAGCTCTGTGTGTTTCTCTCTCCCTCTCCTCACAGCTCTGTGTGTTTCTCTCTCTCTCTCCTTTCTCTCTCCCTCTCCTCACAGCTCTGCATGTTTCTCTCTTCCTCTCCTTTTCTCTCCCTCTCCCACCAGCTCTGTGTGTTTCTCTCTCTCTCTCCTTTCTCTCTCCCTCTCCTCACAGCTCTGTGTGTTTCTCTCTCCCTCTCCTCACAACTCTGTGTGTTTCTCTCTCTCTCTCCTTTCTCTCTCCCTCTCCTCACAGCTCTGTGTGTTTCTCTCTCCCTCTCCTCACAGCTCTGCATGTTTCTCTCTCTCTCTCTCCTTTCTCTCTCCCTCTCCTCACAGCTCTGCGTGTTTCTCTCTTCCTCTCCTTTTCTCTCCCTCTCCCACCAGCTCTGTGTTTCTCTCTCCCTTTCCTTTCTCACCCCCTCTCCTCACAGCTCTGTGTGTTTGTCTCTCCCTCTCCTTTGTCTCACCCCCTCTCCCCAACTCTGTGTGTTTCTCTCCCACACTGGCTGTGTTTGTGCTCTATGTTCTGACATAAGACTTCGGAAAAAGACCTGGAACTAAACTACACCTCGAGACAATCAAGTCTTCTGGGTCTCTATGACATCATCACTGTGTGACGGTGGCAGGGCCGGTGTCTCCGGGCGAGCTTCTGAGGTTTCTCTTTGATGGTCTGAACCCGCTCTGAAGATGCATCAGCTCCCTTCTGACCTCAATTTCTCTCATTCCTTCACTTTTATCCCTGTTTCATCCCTGTTTCATCCCTCTGCAGAGAGACAGACATCAAGGGAGATTCTGGGCAAACATGTAATTTAGGACGATGACATCACCATGGCCGTGGAGACTTGTGTTATGTCTGAGGGAGGTGCCAGAAGAGAGGGATGATAGCTCAGTCTGGCTTTAGAGACCATGAGACACAGCAGTGTAAAACGGTCAGTCTGGGAGGCCCGACACACTCCATCCTTCCCTCTCTCCTTCTCTCTCACTCTCTGTCCTTCTTCTCGTCTCTCCATCCTTCCTTCCCTCTCTCCATCTCTCTCACTCTCTCCCTTTCTCCTCATCTCTCCTTCCATCCTTCCCTCTCTTCTCTTTTGCTCTTCATTTTTCTCTAATTCCCCCATCTCTCATCTCTTCCTGTTTCCATCTACCTCTATCTCTCTCTCTCTCTCTCTTCTCTCTCTCTCTCTCTCTCTCTCTCTCTCTCTCTCTCTCTCTCTCTCTCTCTCTCTTTCTCTCTCTCTCTCTCTCTCTCTCCCTCTCTCTCTCTCTCTCTCTCTCTCTCTCTCTCTCTCTCTCTCTCTCTCTCTCTCTCTCTCTTTCTCTCTTTCTCTTTCCTCCTTCTCTCTCTCCCTCTCTCTATCTCTCTATCTCTCTTTCTCTATCTCTCTCTCTCTCTCTCTCTCTCTCTCTCTCTCTCTCTCTCTCTCTCTCTCTCTCTCTCTCTCTCTCTCTCTCTCTCTCTCTCTCTCTCTCCCTGTTTCCATCTACCTCTCCCTCTCTCCCTGTTTTCATCTATCACTCCCTCTCTCTCGCTCTCTCCCTGTTTCCATCTATCTCTACCTCTTTCCTGCTCATGCTTCCAGTCCCTGTCAAAACGCCACGGAGCTGAGGACAACCAGGCAAATACCCTTAATAACCAATCACAACGTTGTTTTAATTGACCAATCACGCTAAAGTGTTCCTGAATATCTTTAGTAGATGGGATGCTGATAGTGATAGTGTGTGTTAGCCCAGGACCACATCTGCAGTGTGCTGTGCCGACTAGAAGGGCTTGTTGGGTGCTGGTGTGTCTTGTGCCGGTCGTCCTCAGTGCAGGTGAGGGGAACAAAGCGGGCGATAAGGGGACCCTGAGTCAGCACACTGTCACGCCCTGACCTTAGAGATCCTTATTTATTCTCCATGTTTGGTTAGGTCAGGGTGTGACTCAGGTGGGAGAATCTATGTTTTCTATTTCTTTGTTGTTTTTGCCTAGTGTGCTTCCCAATCGGAGACAGCTGTCTATCGTTGTCTCTGATTGGGGATCATATATAAGTTGTGATTTTCCATTTTGGTTTTGTGGGGATTTATTTTCTGTTTATCTGTTTAGTTGTCTGACAGAACTGTGTGCTTTGGTTTTTCTACTTTTTTATTTTGTTGCGGTGTTCAGTTTATTATAAGTCATGAACGTCTACCACGCTGCACCTTGGTCTCCGTCTTCAACCCACGAGAGTCACACACAGAGGTGAGAGGGCCAGGCAGGATGGAGTTACAGCAGGGAGGGTAGAGGGGGAAACATGTTCTACCACGCTGCACCTTGGTCTCCTTCTTCAACCCACGAGAGTCACACACAGAGGTGAGAGGGTCAGGCAGGATGGAGTTACAGCAGGGAGGGTAGAGGGGGAAACATGTTCTACCACGCTGCACCTTGGTCTCCGTCTTCAACCCACGAGAGTCACACACAGAGGTGAGAGGGCCAGGCAGGATGGAGTTACAGCAGGGAGGGTAGAGGGGGAAACATGTTCTACCACGCTGCACCTTGGTCTCCTTCTTCAACCCACGAGAGTCACACACAGAGGTGAGAGGGCCAGGCAGGATGGAGTTACAGCAGGGAGGGTAGAGGGGGAAACATGTTCTACCACGCTGCACCTTGGTCTCCTTCTTCAACCCACGAGAGTCACACACAGAGGTGAGAGGGTCAGGCAGGATGGAGTTACAGCAGGGAGGGTAGAGGGGGAAACATGTTCTACCACGCTGCACCTTGGTCTCCTTCTTCAACCCACGAGAGTCACACACAGAGGTGAGAGGGCCAGGCAGGATGGAGTTACAGCAGGGAGGGTAGAGGGGGAAACATGTTCTACCACGCTGCACCTTGGTCTCCTTCTTCAACCCACGAGAGTCACACACAGAGGTGAGAGGGCCAGGCAGGATGGAGTTACAGCAGGGAGGGCAGAGGGGGAAACATGTTCTTTTGCAGTAAACTCTTTGTTGTTGTAATATCCCAAACGGACAAATCAGTTTCACCAATGAAAGATTCCAGCTCCTCTGTGCATATGTCAAATGTGTTTTTGCGAGTGTATGTGTTTGATGGATATGTGAGAGAAAGGGAGAGAAAAGAGAGAGAGATGAAGAGGATATGTGAGAGAAAGGGAGAGAAAAGAGAGAGAGATGAAGAGGATATGTGAGAGAAAGGGAGAGAAAAGAGAGAGAGATGAAGAGGATATGTGAGAGAAAGGGAGGGAAAAGAGAGAGAGATGAAGAGGATATGTGAGAGAAAGGGAGAGGAAAGAGAGAGAGATGAAGAGGATATGTGAGAGAAAGAGAGGGAAAAGAGAGAGAGATGAAGAGGATATGTGAGAGAAAGGGAGAGAAAAGAGAGAGATGAAGAGGATATGTGAGAGAAAGGGAGGTAAAAGAGAGAGAGATGAAGAGGATATGTGAGAGAAAGGGAGGGAAAAGAGAGAGAGATGAAGAGGATATGTGAGAGAAAGGGAGAGAAAAGAGAGAGAGATGAAGAGGATATGTCCACACACCCTAATGTACCCAGAACATACTGCGATAAGTGTTCTGTTGAAACCTGCTCTGTGTTAGCCTGTAGGGGTATTATGGTAGCTCATTTAAAAAGTGACACTCCTTTCACCTGGACAAACAGGTCTGTACTGGTGCGTGTGTGTGTGCGCGTGTGTGTGTGTGTGTGTGTGCGGGTGTGCGTGTGTGCGGTGTGTGTGTGCGTGCAAGGTAATTACCGCAAGGTCATTATCATACTGGGTGTCAGTCTGGCTTCCCTTGGCACCTGCGAGCTGTTTGTGGGACACCTCTCCCAATCTGTCTCTCTGTCACTCTGTCTCTCTGTCTCTCTGTCTCTCTGTCACTCTGTCACTCTGTCACTTCTGTCACTCTGTCACTCTGTCTCTCTGTCACTCTGTCTCTCTGTCTCTCTGTCTCTCTCTGTCACTCTGTCACGCTGTCTCTCTGTCTCTCTGTCACTCTGTCTCCCTGTCTCTCTGTCTCTCTGTCACTCTGTCTCTATGTCTCTATGTCTCTCTGTCTCTCTGTCTCTCTGTCACTCTGTCTCTCTGTCTCTCTGTCTCTCTGTCTCTCTGTCTCTCTGTCTCTCTGTCACTCTCTCTCTCCATCTCTCCCTCTTTCTCTCTCATGGCACAGCAGAGTAACAGGCAGAACGGGCAACAGAGAATTCCTGGATATTTTTTAAAGCCCACTTTGGATTGGTTTACTCTGTCTCCATCTAGAACACATAGAGATCAACACTGTCTCATCCATCAGCCATGTATCATAATACTGGTATCATATTAGACCTGCTGGAATCACAACCAGGACTCAGTCATCTATGGACTTCTGAGTTTGGGAGAATGACAACAGGTTCCTCTTGGTCATGTATGGATCTGTTCAGTAGAGATGAGTTTATTATATCCCCACTGTACAGACCAAACCCAGGTAGATGACATGAGTTTATTATATCCCCACTGTACAGACCAAACCCAGGTAGATGACATGAGTTTATTATATCCCCACTGTACAGACCAAACCCAGGTAGATGACATGAGTTTATTATATCCCCACTGTACAGACCAAACCCAGGTAGATGACATGAGTTTATTATATCCCCACTGTACAGACCAAACCCAGGTAGATGACATGAGTTTATTATGTCCCCACTGTACAGACCAAACCCAGGTAGATGACATGAGTTTATTACATCCCCACTGAACAGACCAAACCCAGGTAGATGACATGAGTTTATTATATCCCCACTGTACAGACCAAACCCAGGTAGATGACATGAGTTTATTACATCCCCACTGTACAGACCAAACCCAGGTACATGACATGAGTTTATTATATCCCCACTGTACAGACCAAACCCAGGTAGATGACATGAGTTTATTATATCCCCACTGTACAGACCAAACCCAGGTAGATGACATGAGTTTATTACATCCCCACTGTACAGACCAAACCCAGGTAGATGACATGAGTTTATTATATCCCCACTGTACAGACCAAACCCAGGTAGATGACATGAGTTTATTATATCCCCACTGTACAGACCAAACCCAGGTAGATGACATGAGTTTATTACATCCCCACTGTACAGACCAAACCCAGGTAGATGACATGAGTTTATTATGTCCCCACTGTACAGACCAAACCCAGGTAGATGACATGAGTTTATTATATCCCCACTGTACAGACCAAACCCAGGTAGATGACATGAGTTTATTATGTCCCCACTGTACAGACCAAACCCCTTCCGGCGCCGACTGAGATGGCCGCCTCGCTTCGCGTTCCTAGGAAACTATGCAGTTTTTTGTTTTTTTTCCCGTGTTATTTCTTACATTAGTACCCCAGGTCATCTTAGATTTCATTACATACAGTCGAGAAGAACTACTGAATATAAGATCAGCGTCAACTCACCATCAGTACAACCAAGAATATGTTTTCCGCGACGCGGATCCTGTGTTCTGCCTTACAAACAGGACAACGGAATGGATCGCATGCAGCGACCCAAGGAAACGACTCCGAAAAAGAGGGAAACGCGGCGGTGTTCTGGTCAGACTCCGAAAAAGGGCACATCGCGCACCACTTCCCAGTATTCTTCTTGCCAATGTCCAGTCTCTCGACAACAAGGTTGATGAAATCCGAGCAAGGGTGGCATTCCAGAGGGACATCAGAGACTGCAACGTTCTCTGCTTTACGGAAACATGGCTTACTGGGAAGACGCTATCCAGGGCGGTGCAGCCAACGGGTTTCTCCACGCATCGCGCCGACAGAAACAAACATCTCTCTGGTAAGAAGAGTGGCGGGGGCGTATGCCTCATGACTAACGGGACATGGTGTGATGAAGGAAACATACAGGAACTCAAATCCTTCTGTTCACCTGATTTAGAATTCCTCACAATCAAATGTAGACCGCATTATCTTCCAAGAGAATTCTCTTCGATTATAATCACAGCCGTATATATCCCCCAAGCAGACACATCGATGGCTCTGAACGAACTTTATTTAACTCTTTGCAAACTGGAAAACATTTATCCAGAGGCTGCATTCATTGTAGCTGGGGATTTTAACAAAGCCAATCTGAAAACAAGACTCCCAAAATTTTATCAGCATATCGATTGCGCAACCAGGGGTGGTAAAACCTTGGATCATTGTTACTCTAACTTCCGCGACGCATATAAGGCCCTGCCCCGCCCCCCTTTCGGAAAAGCTGACCACGACTCCATTTTGCTGATCCCTGCCTACAGGCAGAAATTAAAACAAGAGGCTCCCACGCTGAGGTCTGTCCAACGCTGGTCAGACCAAGCTGACTCTACACTCCAAGACTGCTTCCATCACGTGGACTGGGACATGTTTCGTATTGCGTCAGATGGGAATATTGACGAATACGCTGATTCGGTGTGCGAGTTCATTAGAACGTGCGTCGAAGATGTCGTTCCCATAGCAACGATAAAAACATTCCCTCACCAGAAACCGTGGATTGATGGCAGCATTCGCGTGAAACTGAAAGCGCGAACCACTGCTTTTAATCAGGGCAAGGTGTCTGGCAACATGACTGAATACAAACAGTGCAGCTATTCCCTCCGCAAGGCTATTAAACAAGCTAAGCGTCAGTACAGAGACAAAGTGGAATCTCAATTCAATGGCTCAGACACAAGAGGCATGTGGCAGGGTCTACAGTCAATCACGGACTACAAGATGAAATCCAGCCCAGTCACGGACCAGGATGTCTTGCTCCCAGGCAGACTAAATAACTTTTTTGCCCGCTTTGAGGACAATACAGTGCCACTGACACGGCCTGCAACGGAAACATGCGGTCTCCCCTTCACTGCAGCCGAGGTGAGTAAGACATTTAAACGTGTTAACCCTCGCAAGGCTGCAGGCCCAGACGGCATCCCCAGCCGCGCCCTCAGAGCATGCGCAGACCAGCTGGCCGGTGTGTTTACGGACATATTCAATCAATCCCTATACCAGTCTGCTGTTCCCACATGCTTCAAGAGGGCCACCATTGTTCCTGTTCCCAAGAAAGCTAAGGTAACTGAGCTAAACGACTACCGCCCCGTAGCACTCACTTCCGTCATCATGAAGTGCTTTGAGAGACTTGTCAAGGACCATATCACCTCCACCCTACCTGACACCCTAGACCCACTCCAATTTGCTTACCGCCCAAATAGGTCCACAGACGATGCAATCTCAACCACACTGCACACTGCCCTAACCCACCTGGACAAGAGGAATACCTATGTGAGAATGCTGTTCATCGACTACAGCTCGGCATTCAACACCATAGTACCCTCCAAGCTCGTCATCAAGCTCGAGACCCTGGGTCTCGACCCCGCCCTGTGCAACTGGGTACTGGACTTCCTGACGGGCCGCCCCCAGGTGGTGAGGGTAGGCAACAACATCTCCTCCCCGCTGATCCTCAACACGGGGGCCCCACAAGGGTGCGTTCTGAGCCCTCTCCTGTACTCCCTGTTCACCCACGACTGCGTGGCCACGCACGCCTCCAACTCAATCATCAAGTTTGCGGACGACACAACAGTGGTAAGCTTGATTACCAACAACGACGAGACGGCCTACAGGGAGGAGGTGAGGGCCCTCGGAGTGTGGTGTCAGGAAAATAACCTCACACTCAACGTCAACAAAACTAAGGAGATGATTGTGGACTTCAGGAAACAGCAGAGGGAACACCCCCGTATCCACATCGATGGAACAGTAGTGGAGAGGGTAGCTAGTTTTAAGTTCCTCGGCATACACATCACAGACAAACTGAATTGGTCCACTCACACTGACAGCGTCGTGAAGAAGGCGCAGCAGTGCCTATTCAACCTCAGGAGGCTGAAGAAATTCGGCTTGTCACCAAAAGCACTCACAAACTTCTACAGATGCACAATCGAGAGCATCCTGGCGGGCTGTATCACCGCCTGGTACGGCAACTGCTCTGCCCTCAACCGTAAGGCTCTCCAGAGGGTAGTGAGGACTGCACAACGCATCACCGGGGGCAAACTACCTGCCCTCCAGGACACCAACACCACCCGTTGTTACAGGAAGGCCATAAAGATCATCAAGGACATCAACCACCCGAACCACTGCCTGTTCACCCCGCTATCATCCAGAAGGCGAGGTCAGTACAGGTGCATCAAAGCTGGGACCGAGAGACTGAAAAACAGCTTCTATCTCAAGGCCATCAGACTGTTAAACAGCCACCACTAACATTGAGTGGCTGCTGCCAACACACTGTCATTGACACTGACCCAACTCCAGCAATTTTAATAATGGGAATTGATGGGAAATGATGTAAATATATCACTAGCCACTTTAAACAATGCTACCTTATATAATGTTACTTACCCTACATTATTCATCTCATATGCAAATGTATATACTGTACTCTACATCATCGACTGCATCCTTATGTAACACATGTATCACTAGCCACTTTAACTATGCCACTTTGTTTACTTTGTCTACACACTCATCTCATATGTATATACTGTACTCGATACCATCTACTGTATGCTGCTCTGTACCATCACTCATTCATATATCCTTATGTACATGTTCCTTATCCCCTTACACTGTGTATAAGACAGTTTTGGAATTGTTAGTTAGATTACTTGTTGGTTATCACTGCATTGTCGGAACTAGAAGCACAAGCATTTCGCTACACTCGCATTAACATCTGCTAACCATGTGTATGTGACAAATAACATTTGATTTGATTTGATTTGACCCAGGTAGATGACATGAGTTTATTACATCCCCACTGTACAGACCAAACCCAGGTAGATGACATGAGTTTATTATATCCCCACTGTACAGACCAAACCCAGGTAGATGACATGAGTTTATTACATCCCCACTGTACAGACCAAACCCAGGTAGATGACATGAGTTTATTACATCCCCACTGTACAGACCAAACCCAGGTAGATGACATGAGTTTATTACATCCCCACTGTACAGACCAAACCCAGGTAGATGACATGAGTTTATTATATCCCCACTGTACAGACCAAACCCAGGTAGATGACATGAGTTTATTATGTCCCCACTGTACAGACCAAACCCAGGTAGATGACATGAGTTTATTATGTCCCCACTGTACAGACCAAACCCAGGTAGATGACATGAGTTTATTATGTCCCCACTGTACAGACCAAACCCAGGTAGATGACATGAGTTTATTATATCCCCACTGTACAGACCAAACCCAGGTAGATGACATGAGTTTATTACATCCCCACTGAGTTTATTATTATCCCCACTGTACAGACCAAACCCAGGTAGATGACATGAGTTTATTATATCCCCACTGTACAGACCAAACCCAGGTAGATGACATGAGTTTATTATATCCCCACTGTACAGACCAAACCCAGGTAGATGACATGAGTTTATTATATCCCCACTGTACAGACCAAACCCAGGTAGATGACATGAGTTTATTATGTCCCCACTGTACAGACCAAACCCAGGTAGATGACATGAGTTTATTATGTCCCCACTGTACAGACCAAACCCAGGTAGATGACATGAGTTTATTATATCCCCACTGTACAGACCAAACCCAGGTAGATGACATGAGTTTATTACTGTACAGACATCCCCACTGTACAGACCAAACCCAGGTAGATGACATGAGTTTATTATATCCCCACTGTACAGACCAAACCCAGGTAGATGACATGAGTTTATTATATCCCCACTGTACAGACCAAACCCAGGTAGATGACATGAGTTTATTATATCCCCACTGTACAGACCAAACCCAGGTAGATGACATGAGTTTATTATATCCCCACTGTACAGACCAAACCCAGGTAGATGACATGAGTTTATTATGTCCCCACTGTACAGACCAAACCCAGGTAGATGACATGAGTTTATTATATCCCCACTGTACAGACCAAACCCAGGTAGATGACATGAGTTTATTATATCCCCACTGTACAGACCAAACCCAGGTAGATGACATGAGTTTATTACTGTATCCCCACTGTACAGACCAAACCCAGGTAGATGACATGAGTTTATTATATCCCCACTGTACAGACCAAACCCAGGTAGATGACATGAGTTTATTATATCCCCACTGTACAGACCAAACCCAGGTAGATGACATGAGTTTATTATATCCCCACTGTACAGACCAAACCCAGGTAGATGACATGAGTTTATTATATCCCCACTGTACAGACCAAACCCAGGTAGATGACATGAGTTTATTATATCCCCACTGTACAGACCAAACCCAGGTAGATGACATGAGTTTATTATATCCCCACTGTACAGACCAAACCCAGGTAGATGACATGAGTTTATTATATCCCCATGACATGAGTTTATTATATCCCCACTGTACAGACCAAACCCAGGTAGATGACATGAGTTTATTATATCATCCCCACTGTACAGACCAAACCCAGGTAGATGACATGAGTTTATTATATCCCCACTGTACAGACCAAACCCAGGTAGATGACATGAGTTTATTACATCCCCACTGTACAGACCAAACCCAGGTAGATGACATGAGTTTATTATATCCCCACTGTACAGACCAAACCCAGGTAGATGACATGAGTTTATTATATCCCCACTGTACAGACCAAACCCAGGTAGATGACATGAGTTTATTATATCCCCACTGTACAGACCAAACCCAGGTAGATGACATGAGTTTATTATGTCCCCACTGTACAGACCAAACCCAGGTAGATGACATGAGTTTATTATATCCCCACTGTACAGACCAAACCCAGGTAGATGACATGAGTTTATTATATCCCCACTGTACAGACCAAACCCAGGTAGATGACATGAGTTTATTATATCCCCACTGTACAGACCAAACCCAGGTAGATGACATGAGTTTATTACATCCCCACTGTACAGACCAAACCCAGGTAGATGACATGAGTTTATTATATCCCCACTGTACAGACCAAACCCAGGTAGATGACAGACCAAACCCAGGTAGAGTTTATTATATCCCCACTGTACAGACCAAACCCAGGTAGATGACATGAGTTTATTATCCCCATCCCCCCACTGTACAGACCAAACCCAGGTAGATGACATGAGTTTATTATATCCCCACTGTACAGACCAAACCCAGGTAGATGACATGAGTTTATTATATCCCCACTGTACACTAGATGACAGACCCCCAAAGACCCCAGGTAGATGACATGAGTTTATTATATCCCCACTGTACAGACCAAACCCAGGTAGATGACATGAGTTTATTATATCCCCACTGTACAGACCAAACCCAGGTAGATGACATGAGTTTATTATATCCCCACTGTACAGACCAAACCCAGGTAGATGACATGAGTTTATTATATCCCCACTGTACAGACCAAGACCAAACCCAGGTAGATGACATGAGTTTATTACATCCCCACTGTACAGACCAAACCCAGGTAGATGACATGAGTTTATTATGTACAGACCAAACCCAGGTAGATGACATGAGTTTATTATATCCCCACTGTACAGACCAAACCCAGGTAGATGACATGAGTTTATTACATCCCCACTGTACAGACCAAACCCAGGTAGATGACATGAGTTTATTACATCCCCACTGTACAGACCAAACCCAGGTAGATGACATGAGTTTATTATATCCCCACTGTACAGACCAAACCCAGGTAGATGACATGAGTTTATTATATCCCCACTGTACAGACCAAACCCAGGTAGATGACATGAGTTTATTACATCCCCACTGTACAGACCAAACCCAGGTAGATGACATGAGTTTATTATACTGTACAGACCAAACCCAGGTAGATGACATGAGTTTATTATATCCCCACTGTACAGACCAAACCCAGGTAGATGACATGAGTTTATTACATCCCCACTGTACAGACCAAACCCAGGTAGATGACATGAGTTTATTACATCCCCACTGTACAGACCAAACCCAGGTAGATGACATGAGTTTATTATCCCCACTGTCCCCACTGTACAGACCAAACCCAGGTAGATGACATGAGTTTATTATATCCCCACTGTACAGACCAAACCCAGGTAGATGACATGAGTTTATTACATCCCCACTGACAGACCAAACCCAGGTAGATGACATGAGTTATTATCCCCACTGTACAGACCAAACCCAGGTAGATGACATGAGTTTATTATGTCCCCACTGTACAGACCAAACCCAGGTAGATGACATGAGTTTATTATATCCCCACTCAGACCAAACCCAGGTAGATGACATGAGTTTACATCCCCACTGTACAGACCAAACCCAGGTAGATGACATGAGTTTATTACATCCCCACTGTACAGACCAAACCCAGGTAGATGACATGAGTTTGAGTTTATTACATCCCCACTGTACAGACCAAACCCAGGTAGATGACATGAGTTTATTACATCCCCACTGTACAGACCAAACCCAGGTAGATGACATGAGTTTATTATCCCCATCCCCACTGTACAGACCAAACCCAGGTAGATGACATGAGTTTATTATATCCCCACTGTACAGACCAAACCCAGGTAGATGACATGAGTTTATTACATCCCCACTGTACAGACCAAACCCAGGTAGATGACATGAGTTTATTACCCCCACTGTACAGACCAAACCCAGGTAGATGACATGAGTTTATTATATCCCCACTGTACAGACCAAACCCAGGTAGATGACATGAGTTTATTACATCCCCACTGTACAGACCAAACCCAGGTAGATGACATGAGTTTATTATATCCCCACTGTACAGACCAAACCCAGGTAGATGACATGAGTTTATTATATCCCCACTGTACAGACCAAACCCAGGTAGATGACATGAGTTTATTATATCCCCCAAACTAGATGACAGACCAAATCCCAGGTAGATGATGACATGAGTTTATTATATCCCCACTGTACAGACCAAACCCAGGTAGATGACATGAGTTTATTATATCCCCACTGTACAGACCAAACCCAGGTAGATGACATGAGTTTATTATATCCCCACTGTACAGACCAAACCCAGGTAGATGACATGAGTTTATTACATCCCCACTGTACAGACCAAACCCAGGTAGATGACATGAGTTTATTATCCCCATCATCCCACTGTACAGACCAAACCCAGGTAGATGACCCACTGTACAGACCAAACCCAGGTAGATGACATGAGTTTATTATATCCCCACTGTACAGACCAAACCCAGGTAGATGACATGAGTTTATTATATCCCCACTGTACAGACCAAACCCAGGTAGATGACATGAGTTTATTACATCCCCACTGTACAGACCAAACCCAGGTAGATGACATGAGTTTATTATATCCCCACTGTACAGACCAAACCCAGGTAGATGACATGAGTTTATTATGTCCCCACTGTACAGACCAAACCCAGGTAGATGACAAGAGTTTATTATATCCCCACTGTACAGACCAAACCCAGATAGATGACATGAGTTTATTACATCCCCACTATACAGACCAAACCCAGGTAGATGACATGAGTTTATTACATCCCCACTGTACAGACCAAACCCAGGTAGATGACATGAGTTTATTACATCCCCACTGTACAGACCAAACCCAGGTAGATGACATGAGTTTATTATATCCCCACTGTACAGACCAAAACCCAGGTAGATGACATGAGTTTATTATATCCCCACTGTACAGACCAAACCCAGGTAGATGACATGAGTTTATTATATCCCCACTGTACAGACCAAACCCAGGTAGATGACATGAGTTTATTACATCCCCACTGTACAGACCAAACCCAGGTAGATGACATGAGTTTATTATATCCCCACTGTACAGACCAAACCCAGGTAGATGACATGAGTTTATTATATCCCCACTGTACAGACCAAACCCAGGTAGATGACATGAGTTTATTACATCCCCACTGTACAGACCAAACCCAGGTAGATGACATGAGTTTATTATATCCCCACTGTACAGACCAAACCCAGGTAGATGACATGAGTTTATTACATCCCCACTGTACAGACCAAACCCAGGTAGATGACATGAGTTTATTATATCCCCACTGTACAGACCAAACCCAGGTAGATGACATGAGTTTATTATATCCCCACTGTACAGACCAAACCCAGGTAGATGACATGAGTTTATTACATCCCCACTGTACAGACCAAACCCAGGTAGATGACATGAGTTACATCCCCACTGTACAGACCAAACCCAGGTAGATGACATGAGTTTATTACATCCCCACTGTACAGACCAAACCCAGGTAGATGACATGAGTTTATTATATCCCCACTGTACAGACCAAACCCAGGTAGATGACATGAGTTTATTATATCCCCACTGTACAGACCAAACCCAGGTAGATGACATGAGTTTATTACATCCCCACTGTACAGACCAAACCCAGGTAGATGACATGAGTTTATTACATCCCCACTGTACAGACCAAACCCAGGTAGATGACATGAGTTTATTATATCCCCACTGTACAGACCAAACCCAGGTAGATGACATGAGTTTATTATATCCCCACTGTACAGACCAAACCCAGGTAGATGACATGAGTTTATTATATCCCCACTGTACAGACCAAACCCAGGTAGATGACATGAGTTTATTATATCCCCACTGTACAGACCAAACCCAGGTAGATGACATGACCCCACTGTACAGACCAAACCCAGGTAGATGACATGAGTTTATTATATCCCCACTGTACAGACCAAACCCAGGTAGATGACATGAGTTTATTACATCCCCACTGTACAGACCAAACCCAGGTAGATGACATGAGTTTATTATGTCCCCACTGTACAGACCAAACCCAGGTAGATGACATGAGTTTATTATGTCCCCACTGTACAGACCAAACCCAGGTAGATGACATGAGTTACATCCCCACTGTACAGACCAAACCCAGGTAGATGACATGAGTTTATTACATCCCCACTGTACAGACCAAACCCAGGTAGATGACATGAGTTACATCCCCACTGTACAGACCAAACCCAGGTAGATGACATGAGTTTATTACATCCCCACTGTACAGACCAAACCCAGGTAGATGACATGAGTTTATTACATCCCCACTGTACAGACCAAACCCAGGTAGATGACATGACTTACATCCCCACTGTACAGACCAAACCCAGGTAGATGACATGAGTTTATTACATCCCCACTGTACAGACCAAACCCAGGTAGATGACATGAGTTACATCCCCACTGTACAGACCAAACCCAGATAGATGACATGAGTTTATTATATCCCCACTGTACAGACCAAACCCAGGTAGATGACATGAGTTACATCCCCACTGTACAGACCAAACCCAGGTAGATGACATGAGTTTATTACATCCCCACTGTACAGACCAAACCCAGGTAGATGACATGAGTTTATTATGTCCCCACTGTACAGACCAAACCCAGGTAGATGACATGAGTTTATTATATCCCCACTGTACAGACCAAACCCAGGTAGATTAC
>NC_060188.1:7511535-7612952 GCF_021184085.1 Oncorhynchus gorbuscha
GAGAGGAAACCAACAATAGTGTATGGGCCATAAAGCTGAGAGGGAAACCAACAATAGTGTATGGGCCATAAAGCTGAGAGGAAACCAACAATAGTGTATGGGCCATAAAGCTGAGGGGAACCAACAATAGTGTATGGGCCATAAAGCTGAGGGGAAACCACCAATAGTGTATGGGCCATAAAGCTGAGAGGAAACCAACAATAGTGTATGGGCCATAAAGCTGAGAGGAAACCAACAATAGTGTATGGGCCATAAAGCTGAGGGGAAACCAACAATAGTGTATGGGCCATAAAGCTGAGAGGAAACCAACAATAGTGTATGGGCCATAAAGCTGAGGGGAACCAACAATAGTGTATGGGCCATAAAGCTGAGGGGAAACCAACAATAGTGTATGGGCCATAAAGCTGAGGGGGACCAACAATAGTGTATGGGCCATAAAGCTGAGAGGAAACCAACAATAGTGTATGGGCCATAAAGCTGAGGGGAACCAACAATAGTGTATGGGCCATAAAGCTGAGAGGAAACCAACAATAGTGTATGGGCCATAAAGCTGAGGGGAACCAACAATAGTGTATGGGCCATAAAGCTGAGAGGAAACCAACAATAGTGTATGGGCCATAAAGCTGAGGGGAAACCAACAATAGTGTATGGGCCATAAAGCTGAGAGGAAACCAACAATAGTGTATGGGCCATAAAGCTGAGGGGAACCAACAATAGTGTATGGGCCATAAAGCTGAGGGGAAACCACCAATAGTGTATGGGCCATAAAGCTGAGAGGAAACCAACAATAGTGTATGGGCCATAAAGCTGAGAGGAAACCAACAATAGTGTATGGGCCATAAAGCTGAGGGGAAACCAACAATAGTGTATGGGCCATAAAGCTGAGAGGAAACCAACAATAGTGTATGGGCCATAAAGCTGAGAGGAAACCAACAATAGTGTATGGGCCATAAAGCTGAGGGGAACCAACAATAGTGTATGGGCCATAAAGCTGAGGGGAAACCAACAATAGTGTATGGGCCATAAAGCTGAGGGGAACCAACAATAGTGTATGGGCCATAAAGCTGAGAGGAAACCAACAATAGTGTATGGGCCATAAAGCTGAGGGGAACCAACAATAGTGTATGGGCCATAAAGCTGAGAGGAAACCAACAATAGTGTATGGGCCATAAAGCTGAGGGGAACCAACAATAGTGTATGGGCCATAAAGCTGAGAGGAAACCAACAATAGTGTATGGGCCATAAAGCTGAGGGGAAACCAACAATAGTGTATGGGCCATAAAGCTGAGGGGAACCAACAATAGTGTATGGGCCATAAAGCTGAGGGGAACCAACAATAGTGTATGGGCCATAAAGCTGAGAGGAAACCAACAATAGTGTATGGGCCATAAAGCTGAGAGGAAACCAACAATAGTGTATGGGCCATAAAGCTGAGGGGAAACCAACAATAGTGTATGGGCCATAAAGCTGAGGGGAACCAACAATAGTGTATGGGCCATAAAGCTGAGAGGAAACCAACAATAGTGTATGGGCCATAAAGCTGAGGGGAAACCAACAATAGTGTATGGGCCATAAAGCTGAGGGGAACCAACAATAGTGTATGGGCCACTAAATCATACGATTTAGGCAACAAGTTGGGTGAAAAAACACATTTTCTTACGTTGATGACTTTTTGCAAACCCAATCACTTTCCCACGTTGATTGAAATGAGGTGGAAACAACATTGAACTGTGAACTATTTGATTTCTATAACCTCTATTCCATGCTTCATTTCTCCAGGGGATTGAAATGTGACTCTTTAGATGTTTGGATGACTGACTACTGCCTGACTGACTGCCTGACTGACTACTGCCTGACTGCCTGCCTGCCTGCCTGCCTGCCTACCTGCCTGCCTGCCTGCCTGCCTGCTTGCCTGCCTGACTGACTGTCTGCCTGACTGCCTGACTGCCTGACTGCCTGACTGACTGCCTGACTGACTGCCTGAGGTCAGGACTCAATCCAAGGCATTTAGTAGCGAGCTTGACATTTAAAGGTAATTTCTAATTGAGCCTATATCTGCAGTGTTTACCGGGAATGTGATCTCGACGAATACGCGAACATTGCCTTTAAAAAGTGTATTATCGACAGTACTCTACAACGGGCCTCAGATTGAATCCCGGCTTGACTGTTGCTCTGGCCCACAGCCAGTGGTCTGTTTGTTACAGTGTGTTGTGTTTCAGTGATGGAGGAGGCCTTAGCTTCCCATATAAAGTGTCATCTGGCCCAGAAATCCATCTGGTGGATTAGAAAATGTCTGCATCCCCAATGGAACCCTAGTCCTTATATAGTGCACTATGAGCCCTGGTCAAAAGTAGTTCATAGGGAGGAGGCCTTACATCCATTTGGGATGTATCCCAGGCTTTGTTAACATGATGTCACGCCACTTCAAAACAAACCAGAGGTCTTTTTCAAACACTTTTTTCCATCATCATAAAGGGAGAGATTAAAATGTGATTGGCACAGATCACAACAGTGGAAGAACACACACCCCCACAACAATGTCAGCACACACACACACACACACACACACACACACACACACACACACACACACACACACACACACACACACACACACACACACACACACACACACACACACACACACACACACACACACACACACACACACACACACACACACACACACACACACACACACACACACACACACGTACACGCTCAATAAACAGACATACACACCCACAGTCACTCAATAAACACACATCACACAATGCACACTTCCCACACACAGACATTTCTGCTAATCACCAGCTGGAACTTGATATTGTTAGTGTGATGTTTTGATAATCTACTGTGTTTCTAAACTCAGGCCAAGTCAACCCATCCTCTGCAGCCTGCATTACACACGTGTGGGAAAATGTGAGCGTCTGTGTTTGTGTCAGACATACAAACATTAATAATCTCTTTGATGCCCACCACCCAACCTCTCGCTCACTCACTCTGTCTCTCTCTCTGTCTCTCTCTCTCTCCCTTTCTCTTTCCATCTCTCTCTCTCTCTGTCTCTTTCTCTCCCTTTCTCTTTCCATCTCTCTCTCTGTCTCTCTCTCTCCCTTTCTCTTTCCATCTCTCTCTCTCTGTCTCTCTCTCTCCCTTTCTCTTTCCATCTCTCTCTCTCTCTCTCCCTTTCTCTTTCCATCTCTCTCTCTCTGTCTCTCTCTCTCCCTTTCTCTTTCCATCTCTCTCTCTATGTCTCTCTCTCTCCCTTTCTCTTTCCATCTCTCTCTCTCTGTCTCTCTCTCTCCCTTTCTCTTTCCATCTCTCTCTCTCTGTCTCTCTCTCTGTCTCTCTCTCTCCCTTTCTCTTTCCATCTCTCTCTCTCTGTCTCTCTCTCTCCCTTTCTCTTTCCATCTCTCTCTCCCTTTCTCTTTCCATCTCTCTCTCTGTCTCTCTCTCTCCTTTTCTCTTTCCATCTCTCTCTCTCTGTCTCTCTCTCTCCCTTTCTCTTTCCATCTCTCTCTCTCTGTCTCTCTCTCTGTCTCTCTCTCTCCCTTTCTCTTTCCATCTCTCTCTCTGTCTCTCTCTCTCCCTTTCTCTTTCCATCTCTCTCTCCCTTTCTCTTTCCATCTCTCTCTCCCTTTCTCTTTCCATCTCTCTCTCTCTGTCTCTCTCTCTCTCCCTTTCTCTTTCCATCTCTCTCTCCCTTTCTCTTTCCATCTCTCTCTCTCTTTCTCTTTCCATCTCCCTTTCTCTTTCCATCTCTCTCTCCCTTTCTCTTTCCATCTCTCTCTCTCTGTCTCTCTCTCTCTCCCTTTCTCTTTCCATCTCTCTCTCTCCCTTTCTCTTTCCATCTCTCTCTCCCTTTCTCTCTCTCCCTTCTCTTTCCATCTCTCTCTCCCTTTCTCTTTCCATCTCTCTCTCCCTTTCTCTTTCCATCTCTCTCTCCCTTTCACTTTCCATCTTTCTCTTTCCATCTCTCTCTCTCTCTCTCTCTCTCTCTCTCTCTCTCTCTCTCTCTCTCTCTCTCTCTCTCTCTCTCTCTCTCTCTCCTCCCTTTCTCTTTCCATCTCTCTCTCTGTCTCTCTCTCTCCCTTTTTCTTTCCATCTCTCTCTCCCTTTCTCTTTACATCTCTCTCTCCCTTTCTCTTTCCATCTCTCTCTCTCTGTCTCTCTCTCTCTCCCTTTCTCTTTCCATCTCTCTCTCTCCCTTTCTCTTTCCATCTCTCTCTCCCTTTCTCTTTCCATCTCTCTCTCCCTTTCTCTTTCCATCTCTCTCTCTCTGTCTCTCTCTCCCTTTCTCTTTCCATCTCTCTCTCCCTTTCTCTTTCCATCTCTCTCTCTCTTTCTCTTTCCATCTCTCTCTCCCTTTCACTTTCCATCTTTCTCTTTCCATCTCTCCCTCTCTGTCTCTCTCTCCCTTTCTCTTTCCATCTCTCTCTCTCTCTCTCTCTCTCTCTCTCTCTCTCTCTCTCTCTCTCTCTCTCTCTCTCTCTCTCTCTCTCTCTCTCTCTCTCTCTCTCTCTTCTCTTTCCATCTCTCTCTCTCTCTCTCTCTCCCTTTCTCTTTCCATCTCTCTCTCTGTCTCTCTCTCTCCCTTTCTCTTTCCATCTCTCTCTCCCTTTCTCTTTCCATCTCTCTCTCCCTTTCTCTTTCCATCTCTCTCTCTGTCTCTCTCTCTCCCTTTCTCCTTCTATCTCTCTCTCTCTCTCTCTCTCTCTCTCTCTCTCTCTCTCTCTCTCTCTCTCTCTCTCTCTCTCTCTCTCTCTCTCTCTCTCTCTCTCTCTCTCTCTCTCTCTCTCCCTCTCTCTTTCCATCTCTCTCTCTCTCCCTCCATCTCTCTCTCTCTCCTTCTCTCCCAGTACACAGCCTGGCTAATTAAAGTGCAACGTGTCAATGGGGGTATCCCCTACATCCCCACAGCCTGCGTGGCGCACCCCTGACATGATTGATTGTGACTCTCAGGGCTCTCGGCTGGGTGTCCCCCTCTACCCCCTTCCCCGTCCCCCTCTGCCCCTTCCACGTCCCCCTCTGCCCCTTCCCTGTCCCCCTCTGCCCCCTTCCCCCTTCCCCTCTGCACCTTCCCTGTCCCCCTCTGCCCCCTTCCCTGTCCCCCTCTGCCCCTTCCCTGTCCCCCTCTGCCCCCTTCCCCGTCCCCCTCTGCCCCTTCCCTGGCCCCCTCTGCCCCCTTCCCTGTCCCCCTCTGCCCCCTTCCCCGTCCCCCTCTGCCACCTTCCCTGTCCCCCTCTGCCCCCTTCCCCGTCCCCCTCTGCTCCTTCCCCGTCCCCCTCTGCCCCCTTCCCTGTCCCCCTCTGCCCCCTTCCCCCTTCCCCTCTGCACCTTCCCTGTCCCCCTCTGCCCCCTTCCCCGTCCCCCTCTGCCCCTTCCCTGTCCCCCTCTGCACCTTTCCTGTCCCCCTCTGCCCCCTTCCCTGTCCCCCTCTGCCCTCTCCCTCGTCCCCCACCCCACAGAAAGGATTACATGGGCCCTCCGTAACCTTCCCTGGCATTGTGCCACATCAAAGACCCGGCGGGGGACATTAGCATTTTTAATCAGCAGCCGGGCCCCATGCTGGCACAGGATGCCTGATCACTATAATCAGTAGGACACAGAGAACACCCTGTCCAGAGAACACACACATGCTCACACAGAACTGATACACACACATGAACAATCACACACATCCCAACTACCCTTTCAGTTCCCTAGTGCACCATTACACATGCGCACACGCTTCCACCTAACATGCACACACACACACACACACACACACACACACACACACACACACACACACACACACACACACACACACACACACACACACACACACACACACACACACACACACACACACACACACACACACACACACACACACACACACACACGTACGTGCACACACCACACACAACCCCAAATGAGCCAAACAAATCGTTCCCTTTTTAGTTAGCTGAGTGGCTTGTTAGTGGAAATTAGCGAGCTCCCTCTTTGTGTCAGCCTCATTCTCTGTCCTGGTACCCTCATTTCCTGGGCCATCCTATCATACTCATTCTCTGTCCTAGTACCCTCATTCCCTGGGCCATCCGATCATCTTCCCCTCTTCTCATTAGAAATGGGGGGGGAAAAATACAACTACCCCCCCTCTCACCCCCTTTCCCCCTCGCTCTCTCTCTCTCTCTCTCTCTCTCTCTCTCTCTCTCTCTCTCTCTCTCTCTCTCCTCTCTCCCCCTTCCAGGAACGACAGAATTAGTGCCTATACCACAGGGAGGTGAGAGGAAGCAAAGCTACGGTCATAAAAGTCCTCCTCCATTCATTAGCAGAGACCTCTGAGTGACCATTTAAAGTTCAGATACAGTTCAATACAGAGAATAGAAAAGTTGTTCTGTTACTCAACAATATGAAGGCAGACATCATTAAATAGAATCCTTTTCCTATGAATCTTACAGGTAATCTTACCTTTTTAGAAGGGCATGTCTGACAATGCTTTGGTATTTATTTTCAGGAATACCAATTGTCCCCAACGAAGACATTCTTTAAAAAAGTATACTTGCTCGAAACAGACCTTATATGAGCAAATACAATTCATAGAATATAGAGGAAAGTTTTCCATCTTCCTGTCTGAGGTTTTAACCTTCCAGACTTTGAATTGTATCAACTTGCTACCCAAGGCTTTTACTCGTGACATATACAGTGGGGAGAACAAGTATTTGATACACTGCCGATTTTGCAGGTTTTCCAACTTACAAAGCATGTAGAGGTCTGTAATTTTTTTTAATCATAGGTACACTTCAACTGTGAGAGACGGAATCTAAAACAAAAATCCAGAAAATCACATTGTATGACTTTTAAGTAATTAATTTGCATTTTATTGCATGACATAAGTATTTGATACATCAGAAAAGCAGAACTTAATATTTGGTACAGAAACCTTTGTTTGAAATTACAGAGATCATACATTTCCTGTAGTTCTTGACCAGGTTTGCTCACACTGCAGCAGGGATTTTGGCCCCTCCTCCATACAGACCTTCTCCAGATCCTTCAGGTTTTGGGGCTGTTTCTGGGCAATACGGACTTTCAGCTCCCTCCAAAGATTTTCTATTGGGATCAGGTCTGGAGACTGGCTAGGCCACTCCAGGACCTTGAGATACTTCTTACGGAGCCACTCCTTAGTTTCCCTAGCTGTGTGTTTCGGGTCGTTGTCATGCTGACCCAGCCACAACCCATCTTCAATGCTCTTACTGAGGGAAGTAGGTTGATGGCCAATATCTTGCGATACATGGCCCCATCCATCCTCCCCTGAATACGGTGCAGTCATCCTGTCCCCTTTACAGAAAAGCATCCCCAAAGAATGATGTTTCCACCTCCATGCTTCACGGTTGGGATGGTGTTCTTGTGGTTGTACTCATCCTTATTCTTCCTCCAAACACGGCAAGTGGAGTTTAACCAAAAGGCTCTATTTTTGTCTCATCAGACCACATTCCTCCCCTGGATAATCCAGATGGTCATTGGCAAACTTCAGACGGGCCTGGACATGCGCTGGCTTGAACAGGGGGACCTTGCGTGCGCTGCAGGATTTTAATCCATGACGACGTAGTGTGTTACTAATGGTTTTCTTTGAGACTGTGCTGTGTAGTTCTGGGCTGATCCCTCACCTTCCTCATGATCAAGGCATAGAAACTGTAAATTGGTCCACATAGAAAACTAAAGGCATAGAAACTGTAAATTGGTCCACATAGAAAACTAAAGGCATAGAAACTGTAAATTGGTCCACATAGAAAACTAAAGGCACCATAAATGAACAGGAAATACATTTATTTCCGTTACAGAATTTACATTTGGACTGAACCATGTCAAAAGTTTCAAATACATGCAACTTAACAGTTACATATCACAAAATGTCAATTTGAAACAATCTTCACATCAGAGCAACCTTGAGGGAATCTTATTTGAGTCATAAAAAGATGTTCATATGATAGGTAAGATATAGAAAACCTTGCAGAGATCATATCCAACTGACAATCTCTTAAATATAAACTGTTGGAACCAAGACTTAAAAAGAACTGATGTTGGCACAATATGGAGGGAAAGTTGGAGTAGAACTAACAAAATTACAGTTAATGAAAATGTACAATTAGTCAGGTATAAACTAATCTATAGACTGCATTATACATAAGAGAGAGAGAGAGAGAGAAAGAGAGAGAGAGAGAGAGAGAGAGAGAGAGAGAGAGAGAGAGAGAGAGAGAGAGAGAGAGAGAGAGAGAGAGAGAGAGAGAGAGAGAGAGAGAGAGAGAGAGAGAGAGAGAGAGAGAGAGAGAGAGAGAGAGAGAGAGAGAGAGAGAGAGAGAGAGAGAGAGAGAGAGAGAGAGAGAGAGAGAGAGAGAGAGAGAGAGAGAGAGACAGAGAGAGAGAGACAGAGAGAGAGACAGAGAGAGAGACAGAGAGAGAGAGAGACAGAGAGAGAGAGAGACAGAGAGAGAGAGAGAGAAAGAGAGAGAGACAGAGAGAGAGAGAGAGAAAGAGAGAGAGACAGAGAGAGAGAGAGAGAGAGGGAGAGAGAGAGAGAGAGAGAGAGAGAGAGAGAGAGAGAGAGAGAGAGAGAGAGAGAGAAATGCATGTCATGGTCATATTAAAACTTCATCACAGGAACAGCATGGCAGACCGCTGTACATTAACCCCAATAACAACAGAGAACAGACAGAACAAAACACCAGATGAGTTGAAGAAGAAGTGGAGGAAAAAGAAGAGAGAGGAGGAGGAGGAGGAGGAGGAGGAGGAGGAGGAGGAGGAGGAGGAGGAGGAGGAGGAGGAGGGGAAAGAGGAGGAAGAGGTAAAAGAAAGATATTCAAATCCATTCAGTGTAATACTATCATCCATCTGGTTATCTGACTTGTACGTATCGTCTCAGCACACAGCGGTGCTCTATCATCAGTGGCTTCTCCCCAGTACATGAAGGCACACAGCGGTGCTCTATCATCAGTGGCTTACATTTACATTTACATTTAAGTCATTTAGCAGACGCTCTTATCCAGAGCGACTTGCAAATTGGTGCATTCACCTTATGGCTTCTCCCCAGTACATGAAGGCACACAGCGGTGCTCTATCATCAGTGGCTTCTACCCAGTACATGAAGGCACACAGCGGTGCTCCATCATCAGTGGCTTCTCCCCAGTACACGAAGGCACACAGCGCTGCTCTATCATCAGTGGCTTCTCCCCAGTACACGAAGGCACACAGCGCTGCTCTATCATCAGTGGCTTCTCCCCAGTACACGAAGGCACACAGCGGTGCTCTATCATCAGTGGCTTCTCCCCAGTACATGAAGGCACACAGCGGTGCTCTATCATCAGTGGCTTCTCCCCAGTACATGAAGGCACACAGCGGTGCTCTATCATCAGTGGCTTCTCCCCAGTACACGAAGGCACACAGCGCTGCTCTATCATCAGTGGCTTCTCCCCAGTACACGAAGGCACACAGCGGTGCTCTATCATCAGTGGCTTCTCCCCAGTACATGAAGGCACACAGCGGTGCTCTATCATCAGTGGCTTCTCCCCAGTACATGAAGGCACACAGCGGTGCTCTATCATCAGTGGCTTCTCCCCAGTACATGAAGGCACACAGCGGTGCTCTATCATCAGTGGCTTCTCCCCAGTACATGAAGGCACAGGATTAGCTTTTTCCAAGACAGATGCAAATTCACCATGGGAGCAAGAATAGCATCAAATCTGGGCCTGTTAATAGTTGAGAGAGAGACTTCCAAGTCCTAATATTCCCTCAGAAGTAGCATTATCTCACCAGCCCAACCTGCATCTCAGCACAAACCAGAAAAAAACACAGACACAAACACACACACACAGCAAACACACACACGCGTGCAGGCACGTACACACACAAAGCTTTAAAAGCTATGGCAATCCTTGGATGGAATTAGAGAAATGTGGTTTAGTAAAGCTTATCAACTGACTCCCTGGTGAAAGAAACAACCAAGAGGCAGGCTGTTTTATTTTGATCTCCCTTCTCTTTTCTGCGTGTCTCTGTGAACATGACGTTTAGATATGGTGCTTGAAGTCCTTCCTCAAAGTGGGATCTGGGCACGACATTGCGTGGCGCGAAGTGGTGGCTTCCTGATGTTTCCCTCGCCGACTCTCCCACTGGGCAGCGGACGGAATCACAACCCAGAGACGACCGTTGGAAATGACATTTGATCGGCTCATATACATGTTCTGTTCACTTTGAAGATGAAAAAAACAGCACAACAGAGAGATGAGCGATAGCTTTAGTTTCCTGGTTTTGTCTAAGTGCTTGATAATAAAGTTATAGCTGTGCATTGCTCATTCCTTGACTAATCAGGTGCAGGACCACTCACAGCTGCTGATGATGTTTTCATACTGTGACATCATGACAAGTACATTATACCACACTGGGCAGAGAATTCAACATATATTCCAAGTTGGTTCAACTTGATTTCATTTAAATGACGTGGAAACAACATTGATTCAACCAGTGTGTGCCCAGGATGTGTGTGTGTGCCCAGGATGTGTGTGTGTGCCCAGGATGTGTGTGTGTGCCCAGGATGTGTGTGTGTGCCCAGGATGTGTGTGTGTGCATGTGCCCCAACATGTATTCACCTCATGTCCTTAACCATGCTGTTCCTGTTCTATCTTTTCTCCACCTCCAAACAGACAGATTGTTCTGCTGACTGAAGATGAAAGAGAGAGATACAGAAAGAGACAGAGACTGGCAGAGAGAAAGAGATGGGGAGGGAGAGAGAGAAACACACACATATATATATGAGAGAGGGATAGAGAGAGAGAGAGAGAGAGAGAGAGAGAGAGAGAGAGAGAGAGAGAGAGAGAGAGAGAGAGAGAGAGAGAGAGAGAGAGAGAGAGAGAGAGGAGAGGAAGAGGAAGAGGAAGAGGAAGAGGGAGAGGGAGAGGGAGAGGGAGAGGGAGAGAGAGAGAGGGAGAGGGAGGGAGAGAGAGAAACACATATATATGAGAGAGGGATAGAGAGAGAGAGAGAGGGAGAGGGAGAGGGAGGAGAGAAGAGGAAGAGGAAGAGGAAGAGGAAGAGGGAGAGGGAGAGGGAGAGGGAGAGAGAGAGAGAGAGAGAGAGAGAGAGAGAGAGAGAGAGAGAGAGAGAGAGGGAGGGAGGGAGAGGGAGGGAGAGAGAGAAAAACACATATATATGAGAGAGGGATAGAGAGAGAGAGGAGGGAGAGGGAGGGGAGGGAGAGAGAGGAAGAGGGAGAGAGAGAGAGATAAAAAGAGAGAGATAGAGAGGGAGAGAGAGAGAGAGAGAGAGAGAGAGAGAGAGAGAGAGAGAGAGAGAGAGAGAGAGAAGGGGAGAACAAACGGGTGCGGTGGAGAGGAGAGGAGAGGAGAGGAGAGGAGAGGAGAGGCAGCAGCTCTCAGCAGTATCCTGCCTGTCTGACTTTAAAGAGCAGAAACAGGAAGGAGACTGCTCTCTCTTTGTGGCCTGCTAGCTCTCAGAGATAAGGAGAGAAACACCAAAAGGAACAGAGAGAGTGAGTGAGAGAGGGAGAGAGAGAAGGGGGAGCGAAAGAAAGAGAAAGAGAGAGAGGGCGAGAGATAGAAAGAGAGCAAGAGAGAGAGAGAGAGCAGCTGGAGAATGGGGTGTGAGGGGGAGGGAGAGGGGGGGATAGAGGGGAACGAGGTGACGGTCATCTCAATAAGCATAGAGTAAAGTTAGTTAAAGAAACAACTACAAGCCAACTTTCTCTCTCTCTCTCTATTACCCATGTCCCTCTCTCTCTCTATTACCCATGTCCCCCTCTCTCTCTATTACCCATGTCCTTCTCTCTCTCTATTACCCATGTCCCTCTCTCTCTCTATTACCCATGTCCCTCTCTCTCTCTATTACCCATGTCCCTCTCTCTCTCACCCATGTCCCTCTCTCTCTCACCCATGTCCCTCTCTCTCTCTCTATTACCCATGTCCCTCTCTCTCTATTACCCATGTCCCTCTCTCTTTCTATTACCCATGTCCCCCTCTCTCTCTATTACCCATGTCCCTTTCTCTCTCTATTACCCATGTCCCTCTCTCTCTCTCTATTACCCATGTCCCTCTCTCTCTCTCCCTTACCCATGTCCCTCTCTCTGTCCCTCTCTCTTACCCATGTCCCATGTCCCTCTCTCTCTCTATTACCCATGTCCCTCTCTCTCTCTCTATTACCCATGTCCCTCTCTCTCTCTCTATTACCCATGTCCCTCTCTCTCTCTATTACCCATGTCCCTCTCTCTCTCTATTACCCATGTCCCTCTCTCTCTCTATTACCCATGTCCCTCTCTCTCTCTCTCTCTATTACCCATGTCCCTCTCTCTCTCTCTATTACCCATGTCCCTCTCTCTCTCTCTATTACCCATGTCCCTCTCTCTCTCTCTATTACCCATGTCCCTCTCTCTCTATTACCCATGTCCCTCTCTCTCTCTCTATTACCCATGTCCCTCTCTCTCTCTCTCTCTATTACCCATGTCCCTCTCTCTCTCTCTATTACCCATGTCCCTCTCTCTCTCTCTATTACCCATGTCCCTCTCTCTCTCTCTATTACCCATGTCCCTCTCTCTCTCTCTATTACCCATGTCCCTCTCTCTCTCTCTATTACCCATGTCCCTCTCTCTCTCTCTATTACCCATGTCCCTCTCTCTCTCTCTATTACCCATGTCCCTCTCTCTCTCTCTCTCTATTACCCATGTCCCTCTCTCTCTCTCTATTACCCATGTCCCTCTCTCTCTCTCTATTACCCATGTCCCTCTCTCTCTCTCTATTACCCATGTCCCTCTCTCTCTATTACCCATGTCCCTCTATCTCTCTATTACCCATGTCCCTCTCTCTCTCTCTCTCTATTACCCATGTCCCTCTCTCTCTCTCTATTACCCATGTCCCTCTCTCTCTCTCTATTACCCATGTCCCTCTCTCTCTCTCTATTACCCATGTCCCTCTCTCTCTCTCTATTACCCATGTCCCTCTCTCTCTCTCTATTACCCATGTCCCTCTCTCTCTCTCTCTGTCCCTCTCTCTCTCTCTATTACCCATGTCCCTCTCTCTCTCTATTACCCATGTCCCTCTCTCTCTCTCTATTACCCATGTCCCTCTCTCTCTCTGTCCCTCTCTCTCTCTATTACCCATGTCCCTCTCTCTCTATTACTCTATTACCCATGTCCCTCTCTCTCTCTCTATTACCCATGTCCCTCTCTCTCTCTCTATTACCCATGTCCCTCTCTCTCTCTCTATTACCCATGTCCCTCTCTCTCTATTACCCATGTCCCTCTATCTCTCTATTACCCATGTCCCTGTCTCTCTCTCTCTCTATTACCCATGTCCCTCTCTCTCTCTCTCTCTCTCTCTATTACCCATGTCCCTCTCTCTCTCTATTACCCATGTCCCTCTCTCCCATGTCCCTCTCTATTACCCATGTCCCTCTCTCTCTCCCTCTATTACCCATGTCCCTCTCTCTCTCTCTATTACCCATGTCCCTCTCTCTCTCTCTATTACCCATGTCCCTCTCTCTCTCTCTATTACCCATGTCCCTCTCTCTCTCTCTATTACCCATGTCCCTCTCTCTCTCTCTATTACCCATGTTCCTCTCTCTCTCTCTATTACCCATGTCCCTCTCTCTCTCTATTACCCATGTCCCTCTCTCTCTCTATTACCCATGTCCCTCTCTCTCTCTATTACCCATGTCCCTCTCTCTCTCTATTACCCATGTCCCTCTCTCTCTCTATTACCCATGTCCCTCTCTCTCTCTATTACCCATGTCCCTCTCTCTCTCTCTATTACCCATGTCCCTCTCTCTCTCTATTACCCATGTTCCTCTCTCTCTATTACCCATGTCCCTCTCTCTCTCTATTACCCATGTTCCTCTCTCTCTCTATTACCCATGTCCCTCTCTCTCTCTCTATTACCCATGTTCCTCTCTTGCTCTCTCTATTACCCATGTCCCTCTCTCTCTCTCTATTACCCATGTCCCTCTCTCTCCCATGTCCCTCTCTCTCTCTCTATTACCCATGTCCCTCTCTCTCTCTCTATTACCCATGTCCCTCTCTCTCCCATGTCCCTCTCTCTCTCTCTATTACCCATGTCCCTCTCTCTTACCCATGTCCCTCTCTCTCTCTCTATTACCCATGTCCCTCTCTCTCTCTCTATTACCCATGTCCCTCTCTCTCTCTCTATTACCCATGTCCCTCTCTCTCTCTCTCTGTCCCTCTCTCTCTCTATTACCCATGTCCCTCTCTCTCTCTCTATTACCCATGTCCCTCTCTCTCTCTCTATTACCCATGTCCCTCTCTCTCTCTCTATTACCCATGTCCCTCTCTCTCTATTACCCATGTCCCTCTATCTCTCTCTATTACCCATGTCCCTCTCTCTCTCTATTACCCATGTCCCTCTCTCTCTCTCTATTACCCATGTCCCTCTCTCTCTCTCTATTACCCATGTCCCTCTCTCTCTCTCTATTACCCATGTCCCTCTCTCTCTCTCTCTCTATTACCCATGTTCCTCTCTCTCTCTATTACCCATGTTCCTCTCTTGCTCTCTCTATTACCCATGTCCCTCTCTCTCTCTCTATTACCCATGTCCCTCTCTCTCTCTATTACCCATGTCCCTCTCTCTCTCTCTATTACCCATGTCCCTCTCTCTCTCTCTATTACCCATGTCCCTCTCTCTCTCTCTTTACCCATGTCCCTCTCTCTCTCTCTCTTACCCATGTCCCTCTCTCTCTCTCCCATATTACCCATGTCCCTCTCTCTCTCTCTCTCTCTATTACCCATGTCCCTCTCTCTCTCTCTATTACCCATGTCCCTCTCTCTCTCTATTACCCATGTCCCTCTCTCTCTCTCTATTACCCATGTCCCTCTCTCTCTATTACCCATGTCCCTCTCTCTCTCTCTATTACCCATGTTCCTCTCTTGCTCTCTCTATTACCCATGTCCCTCTCTCTCTCTCTATTACCCATGTCCCTCTCTCTCTCTCTATTACCCATGTCCCTCTCTCTCTCTCTATTACCCATGTCCCTCTCTCTCTCTCTATTACCCATGTCCCTCTCTCTCTCTCTATTACCCATGTCCCTCTCTCTCTCTATTACCCATGTCCCTCTCTCTCTCTCTATTACCCATGTCCCTCTCTCTCTCTCTATTACCCATGTCCCTCTCTCTCTCTATTACCCATGTCCCTCTCTCTCTATTACCCATGTCCCATGTCCCTCTCTCTCTCTATTACCCATGTCCCTCCTCTCTTGCTCTCTCTATTACCCATGTCCCTCTCTCTCTCTCTATTACCCATGTCCCTCTCTCTCTCTATTACCCATGTCCCTCTCTCTCTCTCTCTCTATTACCCATGTCCCTCTCTCTCTCTCTATTACCCATGTCCCTCTCTCTCTCTCTATTACCCATGTCCCTCTCTCTCTCTATTACCCATGTTCCTCTCTTGCTCTCTCTCTCTCTGAGGAATTTGTGCCTGACTTTCACAGACAGAGGAGTTATAAAGAAATGAGCTTGCAGCCACTTTTCCTCTGATGTCAGAAATACACAGGCGAAGGATTGGGAGTAGAGAGGGATCAAAGAGAGATTGGGCCTTTATCTCAACAGAGGAGTTATAAAGAAATGAGCTTGCAGCCACTTTTCCTCTGATGTCAGAAATACACAGGCGAAGGATTGGGAGTAGAGAGGGATCAAAGAGAGATTGGGCCTGGCTGTGATGGAGTTACTGCAGACAGAGACAGAGAGAGAGAGAGAGAGAGAGAGAGAGAGAGAGAGAGAGAGAGAGAGAGAGAGAGAGAGAGAGAGAGAGAGAGAGAGAGAGAGAGAGAGAGAGAGAGAGAGAGAGAGAGAGAGAGAGAGAGAGAGAGAGAGAGAGAGAGAGAGAGAGAGAGAGAGAGAGAGAGAGAGAGAGAGAGAGAGAGAGAGAGAGAGAGAGAGAGAGAGAGAGAGAGAGAGAGAGAGAGAGAGAGAGAGAGAGAGAGAGAGAGAGAGAGAGAGAGAGAGAGAGAGAGAGAGAGAGAGAGAGAGAGAGAGAGAGAGAGAGAGAGAGAGAGAGAGAGAGAGAGAGAGTCTGCAGCACTCTGGCTGTGAGAGTTACTGCAGACAGAGACAGAGAGAGAGAGAGAGAGAGAGAGAGAGAGAGAGAGAGAGAGAGAGAGAGAGAGAGAGAGAGAGAGATTGGGCCGGCCTCCCCTGCTAGAATCCGAAGTCAAATGTCTGCTGTTTGCTGATGATATGGTGCTTCTGTCACCAACCAAGGAGGGCCTACAGCAGCACCTAGATCTTATGCACAGATTCTGTCAGACCTGGGCCCTGACAGTAAATCTCAGTAAGACCAAAATAATGGTGTTCCAAAAAGGTCCAGTCACCAGGACCACAAATACAAATTCCATCTAGACACTGTTGCCCTAGAGCACACAAAAAACTATACATACCTTGGCCTAAACATCAGCGCCACAGGTAACTTCCACAAAGGTGTGAACGATCTGAGAGACAAGGCAAGAAGGGCATTCTATGCCATCAAAAGAAACATAAATTTCAACATACCAATTAGGATTTGGCTAAAAATACTTGAATCAGTCATAGAGCCCATTGCCCTTTATGGTTGTGAGGTCTGGGGTCCGCTCACCAACCAAGACTTCACAAAATGGGACAAACACCAAATTGAGACTCTGCACGCAGAATTCTGCAAAAATATCCTCCGTGTACAACGTAAAACACCAAATAATGCATGCAGAGCAGAATTAGGTCGATACCCACTAATTATCAAAATCCAGAAAAGAGCCATTAAATTCTACAACCACCTAAAAGGAAGCGATTCACAAACCTTCCATAACAAAGCCATCACAAACAGAGAGATGAACCTGGAGAAGAGTCCCCTAAGCAAGCTGGTCCTGGGGCTCTGTTCACAAACACAAACACACCCTACAGAGCCCCAGGACAACAGCACAATTAGACCCAACCAAATCATGAGTAAACAAAAAGATAATTACTTAACACATTGGAAAGAATTAACAAAAAAACAGAGCAAACTAGAATGCTATTTGGCCCTACACAGAGAGTACACAGCGGCAGAATACCTGACCACTGTGACTGACCCAAAATTAAGGAAAGCTTTGACTATGTACAGACTCGGTGAGCATAGCCTTGCTATTGAGAAAGGCCGCCGTAGGCAGACATGGCTCTCAAGAGAAGACAGGCTATGTGCTCACTGCCCACAAAATGAGGTGGAAACTGAGCTGCACTTCCTAACCTCCTGCCCAATGTATGACCATATTAGAGAGACATATTTCCCCCAGATCACACAGATCCACAAAGAATTCGAAAACATATCCAATTTTGAAAAACTCCCATATCTACTGGGTGAAATTCCACAGAGTGCCATCACAGCAGCAAGATTTGTGACCTGTTGCCACGAGAAAAGGGCAACCAGTGAAGAACAAACACCATTGTAAATACAACCCATATTTATGCTTATTTATTTTATCTTGTGTCCTTTAACTATTTGTACATTGTGTATATATATATATAATATGACATTTGTAATGTCTTTACTGTTTTGAAACTGTTGTATGTGTAATGTTTACTGTTAATTTTTGTTGTTTTTCAATTTATATATTCACTTTGTATGTTGTCTACCTCACTTGCTTTGGCAATGTTAACACATGTTTCCCATGCCAATAAAGCCGTTGAATTGAATTGAATTGAATTGAGAGAGACAGAGAGAGAGAGAGAGAGACAGAGACAGAGACACAGAGAGAGAGAGAGAGAGAGAGAGAGAGAGAGAGAGAGAGAGAGAGAGAGAGAGAGAGAGAGAGAGAGAGAGATTGGGCCTGGCTGTGATGGAGTTACTGCAGACAGAGACAGAGAGAGAGAGAGAGAGAGAGAGAGAGAGAGAGATTGGGCCTGGCTGTGATGGAGTTACTGCAGACAGAGACAGAGAGAGAGAGAGAGAGAGAGAGAGAGAGAGAGAGAGAGAGAGAGAGAGAGAGAGAGAGAGAGAGAGAGAGAGAGAGAGAGAGAGAGAGAGAGAGAGAGAGAGAGAGAGAGAGAGAGAGAGACAGAGAGAGACAGAGAGAGACAGAAAGAGAGAGAGAGACAGAGAGAGAGACAGAGAGAGAGAGACGGAGAGAGAGAGAGAGAGAGAGAGAGAGAGAGAGAGAGAGAGAGAGAGAGAGAGAGAGAGAGAGAGAGACAGAGAGAGACAGAGAGAGAGAGAGATTTACAAACAGCCAATAGACCTCTCCCACATCAGAGAGAGATTTACAAACAGCCAATAGACCTCTCCCACATCAGAGAGAGAGAGAGAGATTTACAAACAGCCAATAGACCTCTCCCACATCAGAGAGAGATTTACAAACAGCCAATAGACCTCTCCCACATCAGAGAGAGAGAGAGAGATTTACAAACAGCCAATAGACCTCTCCCACATCAGAGAGAGATTTACAAACAGCCAATAGACCTCTCCCACATCAGAGAGAGATTTACAAACAGCCAATAGACCTCTCCCACATCAGAGAGAGATTTACAAACAGCCAATAGACCTCTCCCACATCAGAGAGAGATTTACAAACAGCCAATAGACCTCTCCCACATCAGAGAGAGATTTACAAACAGCCAATAGACCTCTCCCACATCAGAGAGAGATTTACAAACAGCCAATAGACCTCTCCCACATCAGAGAGAGATTTACAAACAGCCAATAGACCTCTCCCACATCAGAGAGAGATTTACAAACAGCCAATAGACCTCTCCCACATCAGAGAGAGATTTACAAACAGCCAATAGACCTCTCCCACATCAGAGAGAGATTTACAAACAGCCAATAGACCTCTCCCACATCAGAGAGAGATTTACAAACAGCCAATAGACCTCTCCCACATCAGTTTCTTTTTTAGCGACAAAACCATCATGAACTTCATCTATTCATGAGTATCAATGTAGTCTTAATGTCTTAATGTTGTCACGCCTTGGTCATTGTATTTTGTGTTTTTGTTATATGTTTGGGTAGGCCAGGGTGTGACATGGGTTTATATGTTCTGTTTCGTATTGGGGTTTTGTATTATTTGGGATTGCGGCTGATTAGGGGTGTGGTATAGGCTTGGCTGCCTGAGGGGACTCTCAATTAGAGTCAGGTGCTTATCGTTGTCTCTGATTGGGAACCGTATTTAGGCAGCCTGAGTTCGCTTTGTATTTCGTGGGTGTTTGTTCCTGTCTCTGTGTTGTAGTCACCAGATAGGCTGTAATTAGTTTCACGTTCCGTTCTGTTGTTTTTGTAGTTAGTATCAGTTATTTCATGTACCGCGTTCTTTCATTAAAGTCATGAGTAACCAACACGCTGCGTTTCGGTCCGACTCTCTTCTTTCAACAGACGAACGCCGTTACAAATGTCTTAAATGCATTTTACACAATTAAATAGTTAATAAGTTGAATGGAACTTTAGGAAAACGTGTATACATGGAATGGACTTTCCATGACCATGCCTTTAAAGGTTCTGACAAAAAAGTTGTTTACCAGATCATAAATGAAAGATTCCGTCTTTCTCCGAGGGGAAAAGTTGAGCTGAAAAAGAGACGTCATGTTCAGACCAGCTCCTTACAACCCGCATCAAAGGAACATCCTGCTTTTATGACGCCTGGCTGCCTTCCAAGTAGTACCCGGTTCCCTTTAATGCACTACTTCTGACCAGGGCTCATCCACAGCCCTATGGGCCCTGGTCCATAGTAGTGCCCTACATATGCAATAGGGTGGCATTTCGGACGTAGACCATGATATACAAACTTGCCAACTGCTATGCAGTTTGTGTGGCTAGCATGATGGTTTTTAATGGTAGATGCTATAGTGTCGTGGCGCAGACAGTCTTTAGTGGGTTCAGCTGAAGTGGTGAGACCGTAGAGGAGGATACAGCTGGGTTTAAATGAGGGTTTAAATCTTAACAAGAGGGGAAAGAGACAGACGTGGAGGAAGAGAGGGCAGAGCTATACATCTTACACCCTTTCACTCACACACACACCAACACACACGTGTACACACACACATCAAGAACACGCACGCACACGCACGCACACACACACACACAGACAGGGAAACTGGCCTTGAGCCCTCTGTCCCAAGCTCGCCAGCTGTCTGGGCTCACCCAGGCACAGCAGCAGTCTTCCTATCTGCTCAGCATTAGGACCCTGGCTGGCTGCTTTAAAGCCCAAGCTCTTTGAAGTGACACCAAAGTCAGACACTAGTATCTCTCATCTCCCATCTCCCTTTTAACACGGCAGCACCGACATTTCAGCCCTTCTTCGCCCCTTTTCATGCTGCTGCCTTTGAATTGATCCCCTTTTAAATACTAATTTTAACTTCTTCAAGGCAAAGCAAAGCATGGTGGTTAAGATTCTTCCGCTTCACGTATTCCTTTTCAGCCAAATAACAAGCGTTCAAAGGTAGCCGAGGTTCAGAGACTCTGAGAACAGTAAGAGTCACGCAGGGCTCTGATCTTCTGTGTCAGAGTCCTGCTAAACGCTGTATTGTCCCTTTGAAGGCTTCACATTCTGCCTTTCATCTAGCGGATAACAACATCTCAATTGGTGTGTTGGTTCATTGCTTAGGATAAACCAAGATATCAAACGACTTCGGAACCTGTTGCTAGAATATCTCTATATGGGGAAACTATAACAAAATATGACATTACACAGGCTTTATGAATGATTTAGGAAGCATCTATGGAGGGCTCATAAAGGCTTTATGAATGATTTAGGAAGCATCTATGGAGGGCTCATAAAGGCTTTATGAATGATTTAGGAAACATCTATGGAGGGCTCATAAAGGCTTTATGAATGATTTAGGAAGCATCTATGGAGGGCTCATAAAGGCTTTATGAATGATTTAGGAAACATCTATGGAGGGCTCATAAAGGCTTTATGAATGATTTAGGAAGCATCTATGGAGGGCTCATAAAGGCTTTATGAATGATTTAGGAAGCATCTATGGAGGGCTCATAAAGGCTTTATGAATGATTTAGGAAGCATCTATGGAGGGCTCATAAAGGCTTTATGAATGATATAGGAAGCATCTTTGGAGGGCTCATAAAGGCTTTATGAATGATTTAGGAAGCATCTATGGAGGGCTCATAAAGTCTTTATGAATGATTTAGGAAGCATCTATGGAGGGCTCATAAAGGCTTTATGAATGATTTAGGAAGCATCTATGGAGGGCTCATAAAGGCTTTATGAATGATTTAGGAAGCATCTATGGAGGGCTCATAAAGGCTTTATGAATGATTTAGGAAGCATCTATGGAGGGCTCATAAAGGCTTTATGGATGATTTAGGAAGCATCTATGGAGGGCTCATAAAGGCTTTATGAAAGATTTAGGAAGCATCTATGGAGTTCTAATAAAGGCTTTATGAATGATTTAGGAAGCATCTATGGAGGGCTCATAAAGGCTTTATGAAGGCTTCATAAAGGCTTTATGAAGGCTTCATAATGCCTTTATTGGTTGATAACCTGAGGTTGACAACATCAACAGATGAAAACATCTCTTGCTAGTCTTTGTGATCCTGCAGTTCCTGTCTTTCCCGATCAACACTCATTTCCCTGTTTTCTGGGTGAAACATTTCACGGTTCAGCAGATCAAACACTCTCATAAGCTCAGGGTTTGTTTATTCCTACCCACACCCACTGAGAGAGAGATATATGCAAGCAGCACTGCTCATTTTCCACATTTGCCTCAACCCTTCCGCAACCCTTCCTCTTTCACCCTACTCACTCTAACATTTTCCTCTCTCTGAACAGCCTGTCATTTTAAACACCCCCCTCTCCCTTTTTTCTTCACATATTTGTACCTTCTTTTGGGACTTTCCCCAATCCCTCTCCCTCCCTCAATCCTTCACAAACCACTTCTCCCTTCCTCTTCGCTTTCCTAACCCCTTATGCCTCCCTCCCTCCCTCCACCCTTTCCTAACCCCTTCTCCCTCCCTCCCCCTCCACCCGTCCCTAACCCCTTCTCCCTCCCTCCCCCTTCACCCGTCCCTAACCCCTTCTCCCTCCCTCCCCCTCCACCCATCCCTAACCCCTTCACCCGTCCCTAACCCTTTCTCCCTCCCTCCCCCCCCTCCACCCATCCCTAACCCCTTCTCCCTCCCTCTCCCCATCCACCCATCCCTAACCCCTTCTCCCTTCCCCCCCATCCATCCCTAACCCCTTCTCCCTCCCTCCCCCTCCACCCGTCCCTAACCCCTTCTCCCTCCCTCCCCCCTCCACCCGTCCCTAACCCCTTCTCCCTCCCTCCCCCTCCATCCGTCCCTAACCCCTTCTCCCTCCCTCCCTCCCCCTCCATCCATCCCTAACCCCTTCTCCCTCCCTCCCCCTCCACCCGTCCCTAACCCCTTCTCCCTCCCTCCGCCCCTCCATCCCTAACCCCTTCTCCCTCCCTCCCCCCCTCCACCCATCCCTATCCCCTTCTCCCTCCCTCCCCCATCCACCCGTCCCTAACCCCTTCTCCCTCCCTCCCCCCTCCACCCGTCCCTAACCCCTTCTCCCTCCCTCCCCCTCCACCCGTCCCTAACCCCTTCTCCCTCCCTCCCCCTCCACCCATCCCTAACCCCTTCTCCCTCCCTCCCCCCTCCACCCGTCCCTAACCCCTTCTCCCTCCCTCCCCCCTCCACCCGTCCCTAACCCCTTCTCCCTCCCTCCACCCGTCCCTAACCCCTTCTCCCTCCCTCCCCCCACCATCCATCCCTAACCCCTTCTCCCTCCCTCCCCCTCCACCCATCCTTAACCCCTTCTCCCTCCCTCCCCCCTCCATCCATCCCTAACCCCTTCTCCCCCCTCCCCCCTCCACCCATCCCTAACCCCTTCTCCCCCCCCCCTCCATCCATCCCTAACCCCTCCTCCCTCCCTCTTTTCTCAGTGTGTACCTGTATCCCCTCCCCAGTCACCCCGCAACCCTTTTCCTGCCCCTCCCCTCGCCTCTATCCGTAAACACTACTTTAAACCCCATCTCTCTCTCTCTGTGAGAAGGTCTGGTGCAGGTTGAGGTGATGTGTGATCTCTAGCCAGGACAATTCCTTTCCCAGGCAGACAGGCAGGGGGTTGCTGGGCAGGCATGTCTGACTTAGATCTGAGACCTGCTATCCTCCCTCTCTCTCTCTCTCTCTCTCTCTCTCTCTCTCTCTCTCTCTCTCTCTCTCTCTCTCTCTCTCTCTCTCTCTCTCTCTCTCTCTCTCTCTCTCTCTCTCTCTCTCTCTCTCTCTCTCTCTCTCACCTCTCCCGCCTACCCCCCCCTCTCTCTCGCCTCCCACCTCTCTTCCACCCCTCTCTCTCTCTCTCTCTCTCTCTCTCTCTCTCTCTCTCTCTCTCTCTCTCTCTCTCTCTTCCTCTCCTTTAAAGGAGGCAGTGGAGGAGGATGGAAGGATGGAGGGATGACAACACCAGGGGAATGCTGACAGACTGGTGGTTAGAACACTGTATCCCAGCTTATTAACACTCAATACCAAACAGCCTCCACCATAACTCCTCGGGTAACCTCTCCCTCACACACCAAGCCAGGGGGACCCTCCCTCAGCTTCAGGTTAGTGCACTATGGGACCATGGAGATCAATATACTACATTCTGCAGTCATTAACATAACAGAAGAAAAGGCTCCATCAACACCATTTGCAGCACCAGTGTCAGTGTAACAGCACCACATAGTACTCCACAACGATCTCCACTGTAAATATGCCTCTGTAAGAGCAGGAGTACTGTCTGTCCTTCAACATCATGCAGAGCCCTGGGCCACAGTCAGTTACCTATCACTTACAGCCAATGGGACTTAGCTGTACAAATATACAGAATTGAAATATACACTGAGTGTACAACACATTAGGAACACTTTCCTAATATTAAAGCTCATCTGCTTTTGCCCTCAGAACAGCCTCAATTGGTCTGGGCATGGACTCTAACAGGTGTCGAAAGCATTTCACAGGGATGCTGGCCCATGTTGACTCCAATTCTTCCCACAGATGTGTCAAGTTGGCTGGATGTCCTTTGGGTGGTGTACCATTCTCTATACACACAGGAAACTGCTGAGTGTGAAAAACCCAGCAGCGTTACAGTTCTTAACACAAACCGGTGTGCCTGGCACCTACTACCATATCCTGTTCAAAGGCTCTTAAATGTTTCGTCTTGCCCGTTCACCCTCTGAGTGACACACAGACACAATCCATGTCTCACTTGTCTCAAGGCTTAAATTCTTCTTTAACCTGCCTCCCCCTTCATCTACACTGATTGAAGTGGATTTAACAGGTGACATCAATAAGGGATCATATCTTTCACCTGGATTCACCTGATCAGTCTGTGCCATGGAAAGAGCAGGGGTTCCTAATGTTTTGTACAGTGTATATACAGTATACTGCAAATGTGCGTACTATACCATGATAAAAAAGGGTTTCAG
Organism: Oncorhynchus gorbuscha; assembly: GCF_021184085.1. Taxonomy (NCBI): domain Eukaryota; kingdom Metazoa; phylum Chordata; class Actinopteri; order Salmoniformes; family Salmonidae; genus Oncorhynchus; species Oncorhynchus gorbuscha. The sequence continues at coordinate 7,535,954 of NC_060188.1, forward strand.
TCCTAGTCTTTGCTCTTCTGATTTGAGATTGGAGGGTTGGTTGATGTATTTGTTACACTGTGTGTTGTGTTTCTGTCTGTTGTTGAGTGGGTGGGAGAAAGAGCAACATACTGTTTAATAATCAGGAGGATGTTTAGATTACAGATGCACATTGGAGCGAACAAACCTAGTCTCCATGTCTTGACTCTCCAAATGCGACCCATCTCTCTCTCTCTCTCTCTCTCTCTCTCTCTCTCTCTCTCTCTCTCTCTCTCTCTCTCTCTCTCTCTCTCTCTCTCTCTCTCTCTCTCTCTCTCTCTCTCTCTCTCTCTCTCTCTCTCTCTCTCTCTCTCTCTCTCTCTCTCTCTCTCTCTCTCTCTCTCTCTCTCTCTCTCATTGGAGGAGTAGTAAATATCAGACCAATGCGCAGCGTGGTACATGTTCATGTTGTTTATTATAACCGGAACACTAAAACAAAAGTGGAAAAAAACAACAGTTCTGTCAGGAACTCACACAAAACACAAAACAATCACCCACAACTCAAAATGGGAAAACAGGCTACCTAAGTATGGCTCTCAATCAGAGACAACGATAGACAGCTGCCTCTGATTGGGAACCATACCAGGCCAAACACATAGAAAAAGAAAACCTAGACCTACAACATATAATACCCACCCACATCACAACCTGAACAAACTAAAAATAGAAACATACAAAGCAATCTACGGTCAGGGCGTGACACTCTCTTATCCTCCCCATACCTAGTCCACCTCCACCCCACTCTACCCCCCTCCCACCCCCCTGTTGTCTCTGCCTGGGAAACATGGAAGCACAGAGATCCAAAAACACGTGGTTAGCCATAAAACATTACATGCACTCTCTGTACCCCCCCCCCAACACATATCCCCACAAGAGCAGGCATGAGAGGAGACAGTGAGACAGTAAGACAATGAGACGAGAGGAAGAGGCAGAGGGACAACAACCAAGGCTGTCTCTGTGGTGGAGAGAAACTAACAGAGGGACAACAACCAAGGCTGTCTCTGTGGTGGAGAGAAACTAACAGAGGGACAATAGAGACAATGATAGAGAGAGGAAGAGAGAGAGAGAGAAGTGACTGCAGGCTACCATTCCACCAGGGGTCCTGAACAATGACTATCCTGTTGCTCTACGGGGCATCACTAGCTTACCCCACTGAAACATTAGACAACCGTAAACATACCAGGACAATGGTCCTCGGTCTCCACCGTCTCATTCAAAGGTGTCTTTTTGCTCCTGCCGTTGGCTGGGTGTAGAGGAGATATCCCACCTCGCCATGTGTCCTCAGTACCCACTCCATATGCAGCCTATCTGTTTCTGTGTATCGTGTTCCTGAACGTCAAAACCCTGTCTTCTGTGCTACCCAAAGGATTTATGAGATAGAGAATCTCCTCAGATCAGTGACTTGTGATGGGGAACAAGAAATAGAATTCCCTTTTTTCCAGTGTCATTTCAGAGCCTACAACAATGCACGTCTTCCAGTGTTCTGGGTACATACCATTAAGTTACCAAGACAAATAGTAATCTATCTGATGTCTGCTTCCCTGAGTCATAGATGTACAGTGCCTCGGAAAGCATTCAGACCCCTTGACTTTTTCCACATTTTATTCCGTTACAGCCTCATTCTAAAATGGATTAAATAAAGTAAAAACCTCAACAATTTACACACAATATCCCATAATGATGAAGCGAATACAGTTTTTTTCAAATTTATTAAATATAAAAAACAGAAATAATTTATTTACATAAATATTCAGACCCTTTGCTATGAGACTCGAAATTGAGCTCAGGTGCATCCTGTTTCCATTGATCGTCTTTGAGATGTTTCTACAACTTGATTGGAGTCCACCTGTGGTAAAGTCAATTGATTGGACATGATTTGGAAAGGAACACACTTTGTCTATATGAGGACTCACAGTTGACAGTGCATGTCAGAGCAAAAACCAAGCCATGAGGTCAAAGGAATTGTCCGTAGACCTCCGAGACAGGATTGTGTTGAGGCACAGATCTGGGAAGGGTACAAAAACATTTTTGCAGCATTGAAGGTCCCCAAGAACACATTGGCCTCCATCATTCTTAAATGGAAGATGTTTGGAACCACCAAGACTCTTCCTAGAGCTGACCACCCGGTCAAACTGAGCAATCGGGTGAGAAGGACCTTGGTCAGGGAGGTGACAAAGAACCTGATGATCACTCTGACAGAGCTCTAGAGTTCCTCTGTGGAGATGGGAGAACCTTCCAGAAAGACAACCATCTCTGCAGCACTTGACCAATCAGGCCTTTATAGTAAAGTGGCCAGACGGAAGCCACTCCTCAGTAAAAGGCACATGACAGCCCGCTTGGAGTTTACCAAAAGGCACCTAAAGACTTTCAGACAATGAGAAACCAGATTCTCTGGTCTGATGAAACCAAGATTGAACTATTTGGCCTGAATGCCAAGCGTCATGTCTGGAGGAAACCTGGCACCATCCCTATGGTGAAGCATGGTTGTGGCAGCATCATGCTGTGGGGATGTTTTTCAGTGGCAGGGACTGGGAGACTAGTCAGGGTCGAGGGGAAAATGAACAGAGAAAAGTACAGAGAGATCCTTGATGAAAATCTGCTCCAGATCGCTCAGGACCTTAGACTGGGGAGAAGGTTCACCTTCCAACAGGACAACTAACCTAAGCACACAGCCAAGACAATGCAGGAGTGGCTTCGGGACAAGTCTCTGAATGTCCTTGAGTGGCTCAGCCAGAGCCCGGACTTGAAACCAATCAAACATCTCTGGAGAGACCAGAAAATAGCTGTGCAGCAACTCTCCCCTTCCAACCTGACAGGGGATCTGCAGAGAAGAATGGGAGAAACTCCCCAAATACAGGTGTGCCAAGTTTGGAGCGTCATACCCAATAAGAATCGAGGCAGTAATCACTGCCAAAGGTGCTTCAACAAAATACTGAGTAAAGGGTCTGAATACTTATGTAAATGTGATATTACCGTTTAAAAATATATATATAAATTAGCAAAAATAAAAAAACAATTTTTGCTTTGTGGTTATTGGGTTTTGTGTGTAGATTGATGACGGGAAAAACTATTGAATCAATTTTAGATTAAGGCTGTAACGTAACAAAATGTGGAAAAATTCAAGGGGTCTGAATACCTTCCGAAGGCACTGTGTGCCTATAGATAGCTGCTTCTAATGGGATTCTGCCTGAGGTCATTCTACTTCAATCTGGATACGTGACGTTTTTGTTCCACTCAGTCAGTTGAACAGTAAGACTAAAATTGAAGAGTCCTCTGCATGTCGGTCTGAAATAATAAGGCTAAACCCTAAACTGTTTTTGATTGATACCTTTCTGCTCCTCTGGCCCTAGCAGCCGTCATTCATGAGGGGTGTGTGTGTGTGTGTGTGTGTGTGTGTGTGTGTGTGTGTGTATTTATGTATGTGTGTGGTGAGTGTGTTACATCAGAAGACCGGAGCGTAAGTACCTAGTCATGTGATTGGTCACATGCCAGGGTTCTGTTACCACAGCGGCGCCTGGCAGTGGTCCAGACCAGGCCCGGGGTCCTGACCACAGTCCCACGGTCGTCTAGGGAGATGCCTGAGTGGAGTGCTGATCTGCAGACTCAGAGCACAACTCAGGCAGACACAAAATGACGGGGTTCAGGAGCCAAATTGGGGGACTCGCTCCCTCACATCCGTCTGAGGCGCGGTGGGGACTGGAGGAGGGAGGAGGGGGTTGGTTGGGGAGAGAAGGGGGTTGAGGATGGTGATGACAGACAGCGAGCAGAACTGTGTCTCACTACTGGGCTGGGCTGTGTTCTACTGTGTTGTGCTTTGTAATGTTGTGCTTTCTAATATTGTGTTGAACTTTGCGATGCGCTTTCTAATATTGTGTTGAACTTTGCGATGCGCTTTCTAATATTGTGTTGAACTTTGCGATGTGCTTTCTAATATTGTGTTGAACTTTGCGATGCGCTTTCTAATATTGTGTTGAACTTTGCGATGTGCTTTCTAATATTGTGTTGAACTTTGCGATGTGCTTTCTAATATTGTGTTGAACTTTGCGATGTGCTTTCTAATATTGTGTTGAACTTTGCGATGCGCTTTCTAATATTGTGTTGAACTTTGCGATGTGCTTTCTAATATTGTGTTGAACTTTGCGATGCGCTTTCTAATATTGTGTTGAACTTTGCGATGTGCTTTCTAATATTGTGTTGAACTTTGCGATGCGCTTTCTAATATTGTGTTGAACTTTGCGATGTGCTTTCTAATATTGTGTTGAACTTTGCGATGTGCTTTCTAATATTGTGTTGAACTTTGCGATGTGCTTTCTAATATTGTGTTGAACTTTGCGATGTGCTTTCTAATATTGTGTTGAACTTTGCGATGTGCTTTCTAATATTGTGTTGAACTTTGCGATGTGCTTTCTAATATTGTGTTGAACTTTGCGATGTGCTTTCTAATATTGTGTTGAACTTTGCGATGTGCTTTCTAATATTGTGTTGAACTTTGCGATGTGCTTTCTAATATTGTGTTGAACTTTGCGATGTGCTTTCTAATATTGTGTTGAACTTTGCGATGTGCTTTCTCTACTGTCCTGTATGAACCACCTGATGAAGACCTTCACTGTTGAAACAATGTTTGTCTGAGATTCCCTATAGAAACGCCACTTCGATACAGCTACGACTGGAATGTCTTCTTTTGTAGCAGATTATGAGAATTTACGCAGCTGGTCAAGATAATGAACGTAGCAGGTTAGGAGAATTAGGTTAAGGTTAGGAAAAGGGTTAGAAAAAATGCTCTCATAACCTGCTACGGAAAGTCACTTCTGGTCATAGCTGTATTGAAGTGGCGTGTTTTTAGGCAGCCCCGTTTGTCTCTATGACGACAATACAATTTCTGTATTGATACAATACAATTCCTGTATCTCGAGGCCTCACTTCCTGTTTAGTACTGTTGTCGCGCCAACAGTCTTTGATCTCTCCTGTGACAGGCAACACAAGGAGCAGATTAACAGATGCTAGGTATCTGTGGAGGAATAACAACAGAGAGAGAGAGAGAGAGAGAGAGAGAGAGAGAGAGAGAGAGAGAGAGAGAGAGAGAGAGAGAGAGAGAGAGAGAGAGAGAGAGAGAGAGAGAGAGAGAGAGAGAGAGAGAGAGAGATGTGGACAGTCCGGGCTCAGGAGACAGTGAGATATCAAATAGGCACACAGGCTGGCCAAGTCATTATGGATGTGTATTGGTAAGAAACACCCAGTGCTGCAGTGATAATGATCACTGTCACTATTCATTCCCATGGACAGGGAATCAAGCACAGTATGGGAGAATGTAAGGGAAGAATTTAAATGCAAACAAATGTGGTGATTAGATGGATGATGATAAGAGGAGGATGAGGCGGAGATGGAGAAGGACGAGGAAGTGATGGAGGAGGATGAGGAAGAAGTGGAGATGGAAAAGGAGGAGGAGGAAGAGGAGATGGAGGAAGAAGCGATGGAGGAGGATGAGGTAGAGACGGAGGAGAAGGAAGAAGAGATGGAGGATGAAGAAGAAGAGGAGATGGAAGAGGAGGATGATGATCTGGTGAAGTGGCTATGACCTTCTGATTGAACAGATGTGGGTGTTGGGTTAAGGAATGAAGCATGCATGTCCTATTCTTGAAAGAACACCACCATCACACCAACTGTCCTCCAATGTGCTCCATGAAACTTCCCACAGCAGGTTTCAATGATTCAATATGCCAGCTGCCCTCCATATTGAATAGCTACCGTATTCCACAGTAGCCACGGTTTTGAAAAGCAATTTGGAGGTTACCTAGCTTAGTCCAGGCTTTTTAAAGCCTGACCCTATCCAAAATAGCCTTTCATACAAAGAGCAGTTCACTGAGTCTTGACTCCATAGAGCCTCTCTGAATACAGCCGCTTGCCTGTGAAGACGGAAAAAGGCCTTCAACTGTATTAAGTAACCTTTGCGGATGAAAGCTGTGAAAATGGTATTTTAACAATATTGTGATGCCCTTTCAATATGAAAGGCGGCGGTATAAGGGATGCTCTCAGCCAATGAATGCATAGGAAGAAGGAGAACGGGGTGTGTGTTGAGGAAGTGGTGATCATCCTCTAGTAATACAAGCCTGCCTCTAGTAATACAAGCCTACCATCCTAGTAATACAAGCCTGCCTCTAGTAATACAAGCCTACCATCCTAGTAATACAAGCCTGCCATCCTAGTAATACAAGCCTGCCTCTAGTAATTACAAGCCTGCCTCTAGTAATACAAGCCTGCCTCTAGTAATACAAGCCTGCCTCTAGTAATACAAGCCTACCTCTAGTAATACAAGCCTGCCTCTATACAAGCCTGCCTCTAGTAATACAAGCCTGCCTCTAGTAATACAAGCCTACCATCCTAGTAATACAAGCCTGCCTCTAGTAATACAAGCCTACCATCCTAGTAATACAAGCCTGCCTCTAGTAATACAAGCCTACCATCCTAGTAATACAAGCCTGCCTCTAGTAATACAAGCCTACCATCCTAGTAATACAAGCCTGCCATCCTAGTAATACAAGCCTGCCTCTAGTAATACAAGCCTGCCTCTAGTAATTACAAGCCTGCCTCTAGTAATACAAGCCTGCCTCTAGTAATACAAGCCTGCCTCTAGTAATACAAGCCTGCCTCTAGTAATACAAGCCTACCTCTAGTAATACAAGCCTGCCTCTATACAAGCCTGCCTCTAGTAATACAAGCCTGCCTCTAGTAATACAAGCCTACCTCTAGTAATACAAGCCTACCTCTAGTAATACTACAAGCCTGCCTCTAGTAATACAAGCCTGCCTCTATACAAGCCTGCCTCTAGTAATACAAGCCTGCCTCTAGTAATACAAGCCTGCCTCTAGTAATACAAGCCTACCATCCTAGTAATACAAGCCTGCCTCTAGTAATACAAGCCTACCATCCTAGTAATACAAGCCTGCCTCTAGTAATACAAGCCTGCCTCTAGTAATACAAGCCTGCCTCTAGTAATACAAGCCTACCTCTAGTAATACAAGCCTGCCACTAGTAATACAAGCCTGCCTCTAGTAATACAAGCCTGCCTCTAGTAATACAAGCCTACCTCTAGTAATACAAGCCTGCCTCTAGTAATACAAGCCTGCCTCTAGTAATACAAGCCTGCCTCTAGTAATACAAGCCTGCCTCTAGTAATACAAGCCTGCCTCTAGTAATACAAGCCTACCGTCCTAGTTGATGGGTATGTCAGATGTGCAGTGTGATGACAATCATCATGGCACAATCTAAAGTGTTTAGAGAAAATAAATCAGTCAGAAATCATATCCCCACAATCCACTCATTAAAAAACAAATTGTATTAATGTAAGAAATGCACACACACACACACACAGAGAGAAGGGCTCTAGTGGTCAAATTAGAGCTGTGTATTCATTTCCAGCAGGGAGCATATTAAAAGCTGATAATAGGAACACATATGACAGACTTCTCTCTGGGTCCTGAGAGCTCCAGCAGCCCACCACAGCAGTGTGTGAGCTCAGGGGTACCCAGCCTAATCATCCAGTTATCTCCAGGAGGTCCCTCCGGCTTGCCCAGGACCCCCCACACCTCCCTGGGTAGAGGTAGAACTGGGAAAGGAAACGTGTGGACAAATGTCATTCAAAGATGTACATCCACAATACATCGTCTTCATGTAGACATGCCAAACTAGTGCTGGGCGATAAGTACTTTGAGGTAGGTTTGATAATTAAAAAATAATCAGGGTTTTCATTACTTTTCTAAATATTAAATGCACTATTCATTGTGGGTTGAAGGATGTACCATATAATAAGACAATGAATAAAATAAAGTCCCATGATGGCAGTGACTGACAATTACTTATTAACCACAAGTTATTCACATTTCATTTTAAAATATGTTGTTTTATTTGAAGACTATTTAGTTCCAAGTCATCTCATCTCTATAGAGCTGCTGCCTATACTGTCTGGCAAAATGACTGTTTTAGTAGTTCTTAGGTTCAGGTACTCCATATATCGCTCGATCACGCATTCTTCAGTCTGTTATGCAGCAGGCGTAAAAGAGACAGACCAGACAAGTAGGCACGCACTGGATTATGGTCATTGTAGTTCATCCTCACGTTTTCTGTGCAAACTATGTTGAACACTGGCCTGCTGGAATCTACAACTCCCTACTACATCACACAGTTCAGACATGAAGTGATTTATCTCTAGAGAATCTGCAGGGAAATATGAACAATGAGCTCACAGAAAAAACTACATTCAATAAAAATGATTGAACCAACTTTGGTTAATTAGTTGTTTAAATACCAAAAAATAACCAATACTTCTGTTAATCGGTCAGCACTAACACCTTTTGGGGATTTCAGGTCAAGACCACACACACCACGTCCCCAGTTTGTTAGACAAGTGTGAACACACACACACGATCCCATACACACTTGAAAAAAGCAGAGTAGAGCATTCTCATTTCATTTGAAAAATATAACTTTTTAATAAAGGCTACATCTCTTTATAATAATAATTACATTAATTAAAGTACCGAGGCATCTTTCCAATGGAGCTCTACAGAACAGAATGCATCATTTACAGTTTTAGTACAAGTGGAACTAACACAAAAAAAGCCATGAAAAATATAAAACAAACATGATTACAAGGTGATCGTAAAAAGGCATAGTAATAAAATCTCTTTTGAACATAAGCCCCTTGTGAAAACCAAGGGAGTATCATACCCCGATAACAGGGTAGTAACACGGTAAAGGGACCCATGTAGGCACAGCTACTGTACTCAGTTAAACACTACGGCTTCCTCTCAAACGCCACCCTATTCCCTATGGAGTGCACTACTCTTGCCCTGGTCATAGGGAATAGGGTTCCATTTCAGACGCAGCATCGTAGTGTGTGTTAGCATCATAACCTCTTCCTCTGTCAAGGGTCAACAAGACACACAGGAGAGACTGGTCAATTCAACACAATCAGAGGTGTAAGTACCACTAACATTTGTGGGGGGACAAAACATTTTTTTTTTGGGGGGGGGACTAGTCTCCCGAAGGCAGACATACTCATTAGGACACGTATCAGAACTGGTTTTGCTAAACAAAATGAAAATGTGCATTTCTTATTGGACAAATCCAGGAAAGGTAGTCCCTCCCCGTTTGTCAGTTTCCTTCTGTTCGGCCTAATGAATACACCCCTAGATCTGTCGTTCTGCTCACAAGCCTGGACATCAAGGAATGAGGGGTGGCTATACACAAAACAACTGTTGAGCTTGGCTGGTAGAGATTCATTTGGTGGGCTTGTCTTTAACAGGTGTAAATCTGTGTTAGCATGTTTCTGCAATTTGGGGTAGTCTGGTGCTCTGGGCCAGTTTAGGGCTAGCTCTGGGCCAGTTTAGGGCCAGTTCGGGGTAGTTTGGTGCTCTGGGCCAGTTTAGGGCCAGTTCGGGGTAGTTTGGTGCTCTGGGCCAGTTTAGGGCCAGTTCGGGGGTAGTGTTGTCCTAAGTGTGGGCTCGTTCCCTGTGAAAAGCCTGGGCAACAAAACAAAGGCACTGAGAGATGAGACTACAGGGCTGTGGTACCTGCGCTATACCACACTGTGAAGTTAGGGCAGGAAGTCACTGATCAGAACAGAAAACACTGCCACAGGATTAGTTGACAAGGCAGGAAAGTGGAGGGTGGAAAACTAAATACTTTGCATTTGAAATATTGGAGACGACATCTCCCAATTCTCCAAGCAGCTTGTCCATCCACAGGACTATGGGGAGGGGAGTGACATTTCAATAAATTATTTATAAACTCTTTACATTTATCAAAAAAATCATTATATGTCCATCTGCATATACATCTAGGGTTGTTGGTAGAGGCAGGCTCAGATAGGGCACCAGTCCCAACTTTCACCTCTCAACCTTTCACCTCTAGCAGTCTCTCAGGTATCAGAGGTCCCCGCCTACTCCCTCAGACAGTGGTCATTCAATTCACGTATAGTTTCTGGAATCCAACACCCGTATCCAAACCCAACCCACAGTCCACCATTTTCTCCTCTTTCATCTCCAAGACGAGATGTTAAATAGTCCTGTAAAGTCAACTGTTGATGGCTACTCCACTACTCCTCCGACTCCCCGACTCCCCGACTCCCCGACTCCTCGACTCCCCGACTCCTCGACTCCCCGACTCCCCGACTCCTCGACTCCTCGACTCCTCGACTCCACTCTTCATTGGCCAAGCTTCTTCAACAGAATCTCCAGTCATCAGTCCTTTGCTTTAAGACTCTGGTGGAACAGGGGGGTGGTGTCCATGGAGTGTTTCTGTTATACATTCCTCTGGTACTTCTGGAGGGGTATCAGTCCATCCTCTCCACCTTGCCCAGGATCTTCCCCTGGTACCTGGGCAGAACAGAGCTGTCATCCAACACCTCCTCGAACACAGCTCCACACTTAAACTCATCACTGGCCCTCTTGAAGTAGTACCTGTAACCCAGGAGGAGAGAGAGGGGGTTAGTGACAACATGTCAATCATCTGTACAGTACAGCCAACACAACCAGGATTACATGGAACAGTACTATTGAACAGTACTATATCCAACACATACATGGAACAGTACTATATCCAACACATACATGGAACAGTACTATATTATTATTACTATATCCAACACATACGTGGAACAGTACTACTGAACAGTACTATATCCAACACATACATGGAACAGTACTATATCCAACACATACATGGAACAGTACTATATCCAACACATACATGGAACAGTACTATTGAACAGTACTATATCCAACACATACATGGAACAGTACTATATCCAACACATACATGGAACAGTACTATTGAACAGTACTATATCCAACACATACATGGAACAGTACTATTGAACAGTACTATATCCAACACATACATGGAACAGTACTATTGAACAGTACTATATCCAACACATACATGGAACAGTACTATTGAACAGTACTATATCCAACACATACATGGAACAGTACTATATCCAACACATACATGGAACAGTACTATTGAACAGTACTATATCCAACACATACATGGAACAGTACTATATCCAACACATACATGGAACAGTACTATTGAACAGTACTATATCCAACACATACATGGAACAGTACTATATCCAACACATACATGGAACAGTACTATTGAACAGTACTCTATCCAACACATACATGGAACAGTACTATATCCAACACATACATGGAACAGTACTATTGAACAGTACTATATCCAACACATACATGGAACAGTACTATATCCAACACATACATGGAAAGGTACTATTGAACAGTACTATATCCAACACATACATGGAACAGTACTATTGAACAGTACTATATCCAACACATACATGGAACAGTACTATATCCAACACATACATGGAACAGTACTATTGAACAGTACTATATCCAACACATACATGGAACAGTACTATTGAACAGTACTATATCCAACACATACATGGAACAGTACTATTGAACAGTACTATATCCAACACATACATGGAACAGTACTATATCCAACACATACATGGAACAGTACTATTGAACAGTACTCTATCCAACACATACATGGAACAGTACTATTGAACAGTACTATATCCAACACATACGTGGAACAGTACTATTGAACAGTACTATATCCAACACATACGTGGAACAGTACTACTGAACAGTACTATATCCAACACATACATGGAACAGTACTACTGAACAGTACTATATCCAACACATACATGGAACAGTACTATATCCAACACATACATGGAACAGTACTATTGAACAGTACTATATCCAACACATACATGGAACAGTACTATTGAACAGTGCTCTATCCAACACATACGTGGAACAGTACTCTATCCAACACATACATGGAAAGGTACTATTGAACAGTACTATATCCAACACATACATGGAACAGTACTATTGAACAGTACTATATCCAACACATACGTGGAACAGTACTCTATCCAACACATACATGGAACAGTACTATTGAACAGTACTATTGAACAGTACTATTGAACAGTACTATATCCAACACATACGTGGAACAGTACTATTGAACAGTACTATATCCAACACATACGTGGAACAGTACTACTGAACAGTACTATATCCAACACATACATGGAACAGTACTATATCCAACACATACATGGAACAGTACTATTGAACAGTACTATATCCAACACATACATGGAACAGTACTATTGAACAGTGCTCTATCCAACACATACGTGGAACAGTACTATTGAACAGTACTCTATCCAACACATACATGGAAAGGTACTATTGAACAGTACTATATCCAACACATACATGGAACAGTACTATTGAACAGTACTATATCCAACACATACATGGAACAGTACTATTGAACAGTACTATTGAACAGTACTATTGAACAGTACTATATCCAACACATACGTGGAACAGTACTATATCCAACACATACATGGAACAGTACTATTGAACAGTACTATATCCAACACATACATGGAACAGTACTATTGAACAGTACTCTATCCAACACATACATGGAACCAACTATATCAACATACATGGAACAGTACTATTGAACAGTACTATATCCAACACATACATGGAACAGTACTATTGAACAGTACTATATCCAACACATACATGGAACAGTACTATTGAACAGTACTATATCCAACACATACGTGGAACAGTACTATTGAACAGTACTATATCCAACACATACGTGGAACAGTACTACTGAACAGTACTATATCCAACACATACATGGAACAGTACTACTGAACAGTACTATATCCAACACATACATGGAACAGTACTATATCCAACACATACATGGAACAGTACTATTGAACAGTACTATATCCAACACATACATGGAACAGTACTATTGAACAGTACTATATCCAACACATACATGGAACAGTACTATATCCAACACATACATGGAACAGTACTATTGAACAGTACTATATCCAACACATACATGGAACAGTACTATTGAACAGTACTCTATCCAACACATACATGGAACAGTACTATTGAACAGTACTATATCCAACACATACATGGAACAGTACTATTGAACAGTGCTATATCCAACACATACGTGGAACAGTACTCTATCCAACACATGAAACAGTACTATTGAACAGTACTATTGAACAGTACTATTGAACGTGGAACAGGACTATTGAACAGTACTCTATCCAACACATACGTGGAACAGTACTATTGAACAGTACTATATCCAACACATGCGTGGAACAGGACTATTGAACAGTGCTCTAGCCAACACATGCGTGGAACAGGACTATTGAACAGTGCTCTAGCCAACACATGCGTGGAACAGGACTATTGAACAGTGCTCTAGCCAACGCATGCGTGGAACAGGACTATTGAACAGTGCTCTAGCCAACGCATGCGTGGAACAGGACTATTGAACAGTGCTCTAGCCAACGCATTCGTGGAACAGTGCTCTAGCCAACACATGCGTGGAACAGGACTATTGAACAGTGCTCTAGCCAACGCATGTGGAACAGTGCTCTAGCCAGCCAGGACTCTTGAAACAGTGCTCTACCAACACATATGGAACAGTGCTGCCAACACATACTGGAACAGTGCTCTAGCCAACACATATGTGGAACAGTGCTCTAGCCAACACATACGTGGAACAGTGCTCTAGCCAACACATACGTGGAACAGTGCTCTAGCCAACACATACGTGGAACAGTGCTCTAGCCAACACATGCGTGGAACAGTGCTCTAGCCAACACATGCGTGGAACAGTGCTCTAGCCAACACATACGTGGAACAGTGCTCTAGCCAACACATACGTGGAACAGTGCTCTAGCCAACACATACGTGGAACAGTACTATTGAACAGTACTCTATCCAACACATACGTGGAACAGTACTATTGAACAGCATGCTATCCAACACATACATATATTCAGTAAGCTACACAATGAAGATAATGTCATGTGGATTCAATGTGATCTGGTTTAACCTCTGGTTGTGTGTGTGGACGCCGTGTGTCTCTTCTCCTTCATTAAGGCCTCCTCCCCTACCCCAGATAAAGGATCCATTGTGCAAGGGGCCAGAGAAGACGGCCACTGAGGTCAGAGGTCAAGAGCTAGCCTCCCCCAGCCCTTTGGACTCTTGAGGGGAGGAGAGGCAAACTCCTGTGATCTACAATGCACCAACAACACTTCACACTCAACTAACCCTCAGATTGAACCAATGGCTTCTGTATTATAGGGGTGGTCTTTGATAGTCTCGGGTTCTACAGGGGCTTATTGCATATAAGAGGGTCTGGACCAATTCAAAATCCACCCGTTTCCTCTCATTTCATCAGTCCTGCCCTGGTACTGAGCTACTCCGGCTCCTGACTAACTGGTTATCATTAGGCCCTCAGTGAAAGGACCCTTCATATAAAGAAGGCTCAGATTTTGGGTGCCTGTAAGTCTGCCTGTTATAAACCCTGACCTTGACACACATCATATTTTCTCCTAGTCACTGCCCGTCCCTCTGTGAGAGGTATATAGGACGCAGTAGAAGGGTCCCGGTAGGCAGCCAGGGAGGGGGCGGGGTCATCTAATCTCAGCAGCCAACCACCTGAGGGGGGACCTCTTCCTGTCAGCCATGATGACTACACTGGCCCTGTTAATGACCCCCTTTACCCCCCAAAACTACCTCCCTTCTTTTTAGAGGAAGAGGAACCAGCGGGGGAGGAAGGGTAAGTGCTGTATACATCAGCCATTCATTCTGTAATGGAAAAATGCCTCATTTTGCCCATGTGTGGGGTGGTGCACGTCGTGCGCCTTGGAATTCCTAAAGCTCGTGTTTTACGAGAGAGCTGACAGTCATACAAACAATGCTCGTAAAAAAATGAGGAAAAACATTTTTTTAAACAAAAAAAGTATTCTCAAACACACACAAAGGGTGTTCACTAATAAAAATCAGTCTCCATTTGAAACACAGGAAGAGTTCACTAAACAGGGTGCAACAGGGTCTCACACAGCTTCTATTAAATCAGAACAACAATACTCTGACTGGGGAAATAATCATTGTTCTCTGGCGAGACAAGTATGAACTGGGTAAATAAGAGGACATGAAAGAGGAACCAAGACACGCTAGATAATTGGAGCCTTATTTCTGAGAAGGGGCTCTATGCTTCTCCAAAAAACTTCAAAGGAGCACGGATCTTATTCGCTCAAAGAGGGAATGAGAGAGAGAGAAATAACTATTTCCATTGGAACATGTTTTATGTGGCAGAATTTTCAGTGTGCAACATCTGGCAGCAATATTGTCTGGCAGGGCCGGGCCGTACTGTTCTTTGTTGAACGCAAGCCATGTTCAAATGACCCAACGCCCCCCCGCTACTGCTATTAAAACCTTAAGCTTTGAATCCCCCTATCCTCCCTTCTAACAACGTGGATGGTTAGAGAGAAAGACAAGACAATCAACTACATAGACAAGAGAGAGAGGATGTCCACTATGCAGCCCTGCTTCTCACGCCTTAGACCTTAGGTTCACATGACCGGGCCAGGAAAAGCTCTGGACCAGAGCTCCAGCCCGAGAGTGTTCCCTTGCTCCATGGCCTAGAGTGTTCCCTTGCTCCATGGCCTAGAGTGTTCCCTTGCTCCATGGCCTAGAGTGTTCCCTTGCTCCATGGCCTAGAGTGTTCCCTTGCTCCATGGCCTAGAGTGTTCCCTTGCTCCATGGCCTAGAGTGTTCCCTCCATTGCTCCATGGCCTAGAGTGTTCCCTTGCTCCATGGCCTAGAGTGTTCCCTTGCTCCATGGCCTAGAGCTCCATGGCCTAGAGTGTTCCCTTGCTCCATGGCCTAGAGTGTTCCCTTGCTCCATGGCCTAGAGTGTTCCCTTGCTCCATGGCCTAGAGTGTTCCCTTGCTCCATGGCCTAGAGTGTTCCCTTGCTCCATGGCCTAGTGTTGGCCTAGAGTGTTCCCTTGCTCCATGGCCTAGAGTGTTCCCTTGCTCCATGGCCTAGAGTGTTCCCTTGCTCCATGGCCTAGAGTGTTCCCTTGCTCCATGGCCTAGAGTGTTCCCTTGCTCCATGGCCTAGAGTGTTCCCTTGCTCCATGGCCTAGAGTGTTCCCTTGCTCCATGGCCTAGAGTGTTCCCTTGCTCCATGGCCTAGAGTGTTCCCTTGCTCCATGGCCTAGAGTGTTCCCTTGCTCCATGGCCTAGAGTGTTCCCTTGCTCCATGGCCTAGAAGAGAAACTGTGTGATGCATTCCCATCATATCCCTACAAACCATCTGTACTAGTTATGAACCAATGCTTGACTCTTGATACCATTCTTGTACTCCAGATCACAATGGAACAGAGTTCTCATCTAAAGTGCGTTGGACACACCTCTAATAGTGAACAGGACCTGTAGTATCCCAAACCACCATGTCCTTCGTTTAACAACGCGCCATTCAAACAAACCAAGCCTGAAATATGAAAACCCAAACCCAAACTACAGTGTGTTATTCTGTGTGTTACTTTAACGTGCGTGCACTTCAACGTGCGCATCCTTAAAGCAGGCTGCCTGATAGCATCAGTGAGGAATTTGCACGGCTGGCCGTTTGTGTGAGTCTTTGTTGGTTGAAATGAAAGGGGCCGGGTTCAAAGGCGTGCGTATTAAGTGTGACTCGCCATGGAAATCAATACCAGATGGGACCCAAAACACTCCTCACTTCAAATTCTCTCCCTCCCTCTTTCCTGCACCCCCCCACCCCCTACCCGTCTCTCATTCTCTCCTCTTCCTTAGTTTTAACCACAAACACAGGCATATGAAGTCAATACTCCAACTCATGTGAGCATTCAGCCCAACAGAAAAGAGTCGAGAGAGTTTCTAAAGACCCTACCTGGGGCGGCAGGTAGCCTAGTGGTTAGAGTCGGGTAGCCTAGTGGTTAGAGTCGGGTAGCCTAGTGGTTAGAGTCGGGTAGCCTAGTGGTTAGAGTCGGGTAGCCTAGTGGTTAGAGTCGGGTAGCCTAGTGGTTAGAGTCGGGTAGCCTAGTGGTTAGAGTCGGGTAGCCTAGTGGTTAGAGTCTCATAGCCTAGTGGTTAGAGTCGGGTAGCCTAGTGGTTAGAGTCTCGTAGCCTAGTGGTTAGAGGCGGGTAGCCTAGTGGTTAGAGGCGGGTAGCCTAGTGGTTAGAGGCGGGTAGCCTAGTGGTTAGAGGCGGGTAGCCTAGTGGTTAGAGTCTCGTAGCCTAGTGGTTAGAGGCTGGTAGCCTAGTGGTTAGAGTCGGGTAGCCTAGTGGTTAGAGTCGGGTAGCCTAGTGGTTAGAGGCGGGTAGCTTAGTGGTTAGAGGCGGGTAGCCTAGTGGTTAGAGGCGGGTAACCTAGTGGTTAGAGGCGGGTAGCCTAGTGGTTAGAGGCGGGTAGCCTAGTGGTTAGAGGCGGGTAGCCTAGTGGTTAGAGGCTGGTAGCCTAGTGGTTAGAGGCTGGTAGCCTAGTGGTTAGAGGCTGGTAGCCTAGTGGTTAGAGACGGGTAGCCTAGTGGTTAGAGACGGGTAGCCTAGTGGTTAGAGCATTGGGCAAGAAACTGAAAGCTTGCTGGATTGAATATTCGAGCTGACTAGGTAAATATCTGTCGTTCTGCCCCTGAACAAGGCAGTTAACCCACTGTTCCTAGGCCGTCATTGTAAATAAGAATTTGTTAACTGACTTGCCTGGTTAAATAAAAGGTCAATACCAGCTGGGGAGGAGATCTGGGAAACTAATGGAGCTATGAAGACACTTTGTGGGTGGCTGTTTTTCTAGTGTGTGTGTGTGTGTTCTTACCAAGATGATCATAACAATGACCTAGTGTGTGAGAATGTCAGACTGTGTATGCATGAATGTGTGTGTCCCCGTGCATTAAATGTGCGCCGTAGTCTCCCTTCTCCATACCTGTAGTGTCCCTTCTTGCGGAGCTGTTCTTTAAAGTGTCCCAGTGTGAGGCTGTGTGTCTTCATCCGCCTACGGTAGGGGATCTCCTCACCACAGAAGAAGTAGGTTACCTCTGTCTCACTCCCCATGGCTGGAGCAACATGGCAGCCTGTCGTCACCTGTAGCACCCTGTTGGTGTCTCTCAGTCTGAGGGGGAGAGGAGAGGTGTGAACACAGGCCTTTACTTTCCCCTATAGAACACTGTTATTAACAAGCTCGCTCTCTGAAGGTCAGACAATTCAGCACCATGAAAGACGGCTCTGCAATCAGGGGGAAAGGACTACAACACACACCGCGCACTGCGCACACACACTGCGCACACACACCACACACTGCGCACACTGCGCACACACACACACACACACACACACACACACACACACACACACACACACACACACACACACACACACACACACACACACACACACACACACACACACACACACACACACACACACACACACACACACACACACACAAAAGAAAGATCAGGGAAAGAAAGAAAAAAACAGACAAGGTTGGCCTCTTGCAAATGGAACTTCACGTGTGTGAATGCATATCTTCCTCCTCCACATATGTAATATCATGTTAGTGAACAGAGGAGAGGAGGAGAGAGAGATGAGGAGGAGGAAGATGAGCAGAGAGATGAGAGGCGTACTCTTCTGTTTGGAGAGAAGCAGCAGGACCGGAGCCGGGACCGGGGGTGAGGGGGGACGGCACTGGACAGGGCCCACTCTGGACAGGCATAGGGTGGCACTTCTCTCTCTGGAGGCTGGATGTAGAGTGTCTGGTGGGGAGAACAGAATAGACCAACGTTATTACAGTACAATGTGGTAGTCCAGTCTCCGGCATCACACTATCTAACCGCAGACAGGTTTCAACAGCAGGAATCACAATGGTATAGTAAAACAACTGATCAATGCATGAGTGTGTCGATATGTTCTCCACTGTCTACAGGGGAAACTAGAGCCAACGTTTTAGTATCAACCTCTGTCTGGGTCGGCGTGCGGCTCCTACCTCTGTTTGGGGGGTTTGGAGACGGAGGCCTCCTCTAGTCTGCGACAGGCCTCCTCCAGCTGGGACAGGGTGTTGGGCGGGGGCAGGGGGGGCATGGCCGGGTCCTGGATGAAGGGATGGGCGGGCTGGTGGGCACGGAGATGGGCGCTGGCACCTCCGCCGCCCCACGTGTGTGTCTGGTTGGACGCCGCTCCGCCGCCATACGCCTTCTTAGTGCTCTGGGTACTGTAGGACGAAGATAAAAACAGCCAATCAGCATGGAGAATGGAAGGAAGCGGGAGGAGTCAATTGTGGGGAATGTTGGGAAATGTACTTTGCGTGCATGTAAAATGACTATGGGATGCAATTGTGAAACAAAATGATGAAAATTGTGTTTAAATGTACTAGGACGACAATAAATAAGTTGCAATGAAAGGAAAACAAGTGAAGGGAAATGTAGCTCTGAGGCATTGGGAGAGGACTACAACAGGAAGTGGAGAGGCTAGACTGCCCTACCTGTGGGGTTTGTGGTGCTTGCCCTGCCGGTCACTCTCCAGGATCCACTGCCACACATTCTGGGAGCGGTCTGTGCTGTCGCTGGGTCGCTGGAGGGGCACGACCTCACCTCCCTCTGCTGCCCCCTCCTCAGCCCCCGACCGACAACCCCCTCGGGAAAGGGAACTGGAGCGCCCCATATTGGACTCTGCGGGACTGCTGCCACAGGACACCATCTCCCTGCCCAGGCTGCGACTGCGAGGGTAAGGGGAACCCCCCTCCGCCCCTCCAGACCGCACCGGACACAGACACAACACCCTCTGGGCTGCCTCTCTCTCCATCTGCTCCTTGCTCTTGGAACCGGCATGGTGGTGGATGTAGTGGTGGTGGATGTGCTTGGTGCTGCTGCTGGGCCTGCCCAGGGAGAGGGCCCTTCCTGGGGTGAAACCTACTGAGAAGCCCCCTAAGCTGGAGGTGCCACTGGGGCTGGAGGCCCCGGGTGAGACCAGGGGCTTGAGACCGGGGCCTCCCCGGGAAAGAGTCCTGTGCTCTGGAGAGCGGGAGCGGGGTGAATGGCGGGCCACTGTGGAGGGGGACTGGCAGCCAGGGGTCTTTAGGACACGGGACAGGTGGTCGTCCAGAATGGCCTGGGGGTCCTCGTCGTTGGGGCCGGTGGGCTGGAGGGACAGGGGGTGGGGGGAGAGCAGGGGGGCACTACTGCCGGGCACCTCAGCCTCGTCCCTCTCCTCCTCCTACACACAGCCAGAACAGAATGGTTAAGTCAGGACAGATCTCCATGACAAACATACACACATGGACAGGAAAGAAGAACAGTATTGAATGACACAATCAAGGAAACCATTAGACCATTGCCATAGACCTCTGAGGTAAGGATTCCCACATCTATAAATCCAACTACTAGTTCATCCACACCTCTTGCATCTGCTGCAGCCTCTCCTCCAGGGAACTCATGGTCTCCTGTTCTCTTTTCAGACGCTCCAGACGAGAGATGAGCTGAGACGCAAACGCTGCCGGCTCTACCGGAGTCATCTCCTTAGGACATCTCTGTGACCGCTATGGAGGGAGAGAGAGGGATGGCGAGAGAGAGAGGGAGATGGCGAGAGAGAGGGATGGCGAGAGAGAGGGATGGCGAGAGAGAGGGATGGCGAGAGAGAGAGGGATGGAGAGAGAGTTAAGATATGTAACAGTTAAAGGAGGGGTTGGTGTCCACATGGTCTTCCACCTGAGCCCTCTCCTCCTATCCCCCATCCCTGCTAGCCATCTCATCCTTGCCCCAGTACCCCCTCCACCCCTGGCAGTGCCACCCCTGGGCCCTGGGTCTGTGGTGGCAGTTGGTTACACTCCTTGGAGCCTGGGCTCTCTGCGTGTTCCCTCTGTAGTGCAACCAAGCCATCAGCGCTTCCCTCTGAAGTCTGTACACTTCAAAGGGCCCTCGTCAAATATCAAACATTCACTAGGGGAGGGAGGAGGGAGGGCAGTGGCTTTACATCTAGGAATAAAAGTCACATATCGACAGGGGGGGAGGAGGAGAAGGAAAGGGAGGATTAAAAGGAGAAGATGGGGAGATGTGTGCAGGCAGCTGGGGGGGGGAGATGGAGGGAGATCAGAGAGGAGCAGGGGTAATTTATTTCACTGTTGCACGCTGGGCACCACTGAGGTACAGTAGAGTCATTATAACCCTTATGTGTGTGTGTTATTTTATCATTGTCATTGTTGCACTGGGGCTTTCTTGATTCCTCTTCCTCTCTTTTTGTTCCTTCCATCTCTTTGTAGTGGAGATGAAGGGAGAGAAGACAGACAGACAGACAGACAGACAGACAGACAGACAGACAGACAGACAGACAGACAGACAGACAGACAGACAGACAGACAGACAGACAGACAGACAGACAGACAGACAGACAGACAGACAGACAGACAGACAGACAGACAGACAGACAGACAGACAGACAGACAGACAGACAGACAGACAGACAGACAGACAGACAGACAGACAGACAGAGGCGGTCTGCCCGGCCCACGTGTCCTGACAATGGCAGCTATCCCCCAATCAGACGAGAAAGGGGGTCGAGGAAGGGAGTGTGAAAGAGCACAAAGATGGAGAGAGAATCTTGGACTCTTAAGAAAGCATATTTGTGAGGAGAAGGGGGATCAAAAAGTTTGATTCAACTAGCTACCGATGTTGCTAGTTTGGCCTTCCCAAAACTAATTTTCCCATGTCTCCCCTCTCCAACTAGCTACCGATGTTGCTAGTTTGGCCTTCCCAAAACCAATTTTCCCATGTCTCCCCTCTCCAACTAGCTACCGATGTTGCTAGTTTGGCCTTCCCAAAACCAATTTTCCCATGTCTCCCCTCTCCAACTAGCTACCGATGTTGCTAGTTTGGCCTTCCCAAAACCAATTTTCCCATGTCTCCCCTCTCCAACTAGCTACCGATGTTGCTAGTTTGGCCTTCCCAAAACCAATTTTCCCATGTCTCCCCTCTCCAACTAGCTACCGATGTTGCTAGTTTGGCCTTCCCAAAACTAATTTTCCCATGTCTCCCCTCTCCAACTAGCTACCGATGTTGCTAGTTTGGCCTTCCCAAAACCAATTTTCCCATGTCTCCCCTCTCCAACTAGCTACCGATGTTGCTAGTTTGGCCTTCCCAAAACCAATTTTCCCATGTCTCCCCTCTCCAACTAGCTACCGATGTTGCTAGTTTGGCCTTCCCAAAACCAATTTTCCCATATCTCCCCTCTCCAACTAGCTACCGATGTTGCTAGTTTGGCCTTCCCAAACCAATTTTCCCATATCTCCCTTCTCCAACTAGCTACCGATGTTGCTAGTTTGGCCTTCCCAAAACCAATTTTCCCATGTCTCCCCTCTCCAACTCTCTTCTTTCCTTTCTTTTGGCCTTTCCAAAGCCTGTCAGTTACCAACTCCCCCCTGACACACTCCAACTCTTCCCTCAGATCCCTCGTTTTAGGGGTGCAGCCTGAAGAGGGGCGGGGTTGTGGAGGGGAAAAGGGGGGACGAGCGCTGTTGGAAGTTGTCACTTTCCTCTGCGTTTTCTCCATTCATCCTCTGATCAAAGAGCTGTGCGTGTGTGTGTGTGTGTGTGTGTGTGTGTGTGTGTGTGTGTGTGTGTGTGTGTGTGTGTGTGTGTGTGTGTGTGTGTGTGTGTGTGTGTGTAGAGCCGGGAGTTGATTCTAGAGCCTCCAGATAAAGCTGTGACAGGGGGAGCTCTCCCCCATCTCTCCATTCTATGTATATTTTCATCATCAGTGTGTGAAGAGAAGACACTGGTCTTTAGAATGCACCGGATAAACAGCTTAGAAACAGTCTCCTGCAGACTTCAAGGAACCCAACGGTGGTGTGTCGGGGGGGTGGTGTGTCGGGGGGGGGGGGGGGGGGGGACTTTGACATCTGCTTTGCTCTCAGATCTTTGTTTTTGTAGTTGTTGTTGAATGGAAGACGTAGAATAGAGATGGTGGTACTATACATAGAACAGCAGACCTGAATACAGGCCATGAAATGGATGTTGCACTACTGAAAAGCACTAATAAGTGGGGCAATAGGACGTGTGTGTGTGTGTGTGTGTGTGTGTGTGTGTGTGTGTGTGTGTGTGTGTGTGTGTGTGTGTGTGTGTGTGTGTGTGTGTGTGTGTGTGTGTGTGTGTGTGTGTGTGTGTGTGTGTGTGTGTGTGTGTGTGTACACTTACAGGGAAGGCAGGTAGGGAGACTTGGCTGTTCATCCTCATGTTGCGCTGCATCTCTCTCTGCATGTGCTTCTTGGAGCCAAGCTTGTAGGGAGGGATGCCTTCTCTGTCAGGGAAAGGTACAGGATACACAGGTCAAACAGCCAATCAGACACAGCAATACACACACCCAACCAGGAAGCAGCTCATTGGTCACCTAATAGCTATTTCAATCACCCCCTATTTAACCCAGATAAAAAATACAATATATTTCAGGTCAATTCTGAATCTGAGGTGTAGTGAACAAGAGGTGAACATTGGATAGAGTTTCTGCTAGGTCTCAGGTCAGTGTGTCTGACAGAATAGGGGATTTCATCTGCCCTAAAACTGACACTCATCTCCAGCCATGGCTCCCTGAGCAGTGGGCACTTCACCACACACCCCTGCACTTCCTTTTAACTGAACCCAGAAAGGATCACTCAGCCCTCTCAGAGAGCTGTGCCAGGCTTTAGCTGTTAGCATTCATCACCAGCAGTATACACAAAGTTAGCATTAGCATCCTGCCATTGACTTGCCCTGGAATCCCACTGAAAAGACTAGTCTGGAAGCAAACTATAATGTTTGGAAGGTTAACACACAAACTCACTGATCAAAGTGTCAGTCCTACAGAGAGAATGATCATAACATGAAGGCTAATAAAACATCTCTCAGATCACCTGCCATACACATTCTGCAATCATAGTATAGGGCCCATCACGCCAGGACAATCCAATCATAGTATAGGGCCCATCACGCCAGGACAATCCAATCATAGTATAGGGCCCATCACGCCAGGACAATCCAATCATAGTATAGGGCCCATCACGCCAGGACAATCCAATCATAGAATAGGGCCCATCACGCCAGGACAATCCAATCATAGTATAGGGCCCATCACGCCAGGACAATCCAATCATAGTATAGGGCCCATCACGCCAGGACAATCCAATCATAGTATAGGACCCATCACGCCAGGACAATCCAATCATAGTATAGGACCCATCACGCCAGGACAATCCAATCATAGTATAGGGCCCATCACGCCGGGACAATCCAATCATAGTATAGGACCCATCACGCCAGGACAATCCAATCATAGTATAGGGCCCATCACGCCAGGACAATCCAATCATAGTATAGGGCCCATCACGCCAGGACAATCCAATCATAGTATAGGGCCCATCACACCAGGACAATCCAATCATAGTATAGGGCCCATCACACCAGGACAATCCAATCATAGTATAGGGCACATCACGACGGGACAATCCAATCATAGTATAGGACCCATCACACTGGGACAATCCAATCATAGTATAGGACCCATCACACTGGGACAATCCAATCATAGTATAGGGCCCATCACGTCGGGACAATCCAATCATAGTATAGAGCCCATCACACAGGGACAATCCACAGAGCTCTTAACCAGGCCTATGGCTGACGTAGTCAAAATACAACTCTGCCTGATCTAGTATTGCCTTGAGGTACTTCGTTCACACCAAACAACCAAGAGCAAAACCCAGTGTTTCTCTCCCGGGCCAGGCGAGCCCTGCCCTATAAAACATCAGTGTCTCAGTGACCTAGCCGAGCCAGTAGTGCACCCGACCGCCACTTGTCTCACTGTTGCTTTGAAAGCTTTGAAATCCCACAGTCATGCGCATTGCCCCCCTCCCCTCGTCGAACTGCTCCAGTCTTCATTTGGCAAGCCTGCCTCTGATCTCCCCACATCAAAAGGCTGGTTTGTGAGATAAGGTAATGTTTGAAGTCTGCGCAGCTGCATTCCCCAGCGTCCAAGCAAATCCATAAATAAGATATAACCCCCCTCTTTTTATTTTCTTTATCTAGAAATGAGATTAACATTTTTGGTGTGCCGCCCAGCCTTTTCAACAGTCATAAAGACAGAGATATTCTAATCTTAAATGAGCTGAGTAAAAAACAAACAACCAGGAAGCGTGTGTGTGGCTTTGGAGGCTTTCGCCTCCGTCGCTGTTACTAGGCCTGTACTATCAAAGAGCCAGAGTACGGCGCAGGATACTAGGCCTGTACTATCAAAGAGCCAGAGTACGGCGCAGGATACTAGGCCTGTACTATCAAAGAGTCAGAGTACGGCGAAGGATACTAGGCCTGTACTATCAAAGAGCCAGAGTACGGCGCAGGATACTAGGCCTGTACTATCAAAGAGTCAGAGTACGGCGCAGGATACTAGGCCTGTACTATCAAAGAGTCAGAGTACGGCGCAGGATACTAGGCCTGTACTATCAAAGAGTCAGAGTCAGAGATACTAGGCCTGTACTAGGATACTAGGCCTGTACTATCAAAGAGTCAGAGTACGGCGGATACTAGGATACTAAGGCCTGTACTATCAAAGAGTCAGAGTACGGTGAAGGATACTAGGCCTGTACTATCAAAGAGTCAGAGTACGGTGCAGGATACTAGGCCTGTACTATCAAAGAGTCAGAGTACGGTGCAGGATACTAGGCCTGTACTATCAAAGAGTCAGAGTACGGCGCAGGATACTAGGCCTGTACTATCAAAGAGTCAGAGTACGGCGCAGGATACTAGGCCTGTACTATCAAAGAGTCAGAGTACGGTGCAGGATACTAGGCCTGTACTATCAAAGAGCCAGAGTACGGCACAGGATACTAGGCCTGTACTATCAAAGAGCCAGAGTACGGCGCAGGATACTAGGCCTGTACTATCAAAGAGCCAGAGTACGGCACAGGATACTAGGATACTACTAGGCCTGTACTATCAAAGAGCCAGAGTACGGCACAGGATACTAGGCCTGTACTATCAAAGAGCCAGAGTACGGGGCAGGATACTAGGATACAAAGAGCCAGAGTAGGCCTGTACTATCAAAGAGCCAGAGTACGGGGCAGGATACTAGGCCTGTACTATCAAAGAGCCAGAGGCCTGTACTATCAAAGAGCCAGAGTACGGTGCAGGATACTAGGCCTGTACTATCAAAGAGCCAGAGTACGGGGCAGGATACTAGGCCTGTACTATCAAAGAGCCAGAGTACGGGGCAGGATACTAGGCCTGTACTATCAAAGAGCCAGAGTACGGCACAGGATACTAGGCCTGTACTATCAAAGAGCCAGAGTACGGGGCAGGATACTAGGCCTGTACTATCAAAGAGCCAGAGTACGGGGCAGGATACTAGGCCTGTACTATCAAAGAGCCAGAGTACGGCACAGGATACTAGGCCTGTACTATCAAAGAGCCAGAGTACGGGGCAGGATACTAGGCCTGTACTATCAAAGAGCCAGAGTACGGCACAGGATACTAGGCCTGTACTATCAAAGAGCCAGAGTACGGGGCAGGATACTAGGCCTGTACTATCAAAGAGCCAGAGTACGGGGCAGGATACTAGGCCTGTACTATCAAAGAGCCAGAGTACGGGGCAGGATACTAGGCCTGTACTATCAAAGAGCCAGAGTACGGGGCAGGATACTAGGCCTGTACTATCAAAGAGCCAGAGTGGGGCAGTATACCGGTGCTTTGATTATGCCTGTCTAGATGGTCACTGGTCAGGCAGTCAGAAAGTTAGACTCGTATCATAAACTCTTTATAACTGCTATACTCTAGTAAACCTTATAAACCACTCCCTTGGCTGTAAAATAAAGTCATTTCAATTTCAGACAGGACTCTTTAGCTAGGTCGTGATTCACAGGAACGACAGTTTGCGAGTTAGCAATTCCAGTGATAAGTGTCATGTGATCAAAAGGCACAAGATCATCCTGAAGAGCTGACTTTAAGATTACATTACTGTCAAAGACAGGTGATGAATGGAGATATCCTATAAAGGCTGTTTACCATCAGGGAAAATGTTCCCTAGTTCCAGTCTACTTAAGGGGTGGCTCTACCATAGGCACCAATGCATTAGCAGCTGGGTCTGGTCTACTTAGTTCATTGACTTTATATGAACCAGAGAAAAAGGAGCTCATGAAATGTATTGCTTTCTCTCGTGTCTCTGATTACGGCCATGTGTCATGAGAAACTACAGCCATGACTCGAAGACTTCATCTCTCCCACCACGGCAACACTTCTCTAAATCACACTACAAACACACTGTACTAGGGAATGAGGCTGGAGCATGCATTGTAAGGCTGGGGTCTAGGGCCCAAGGGGGGGCTAAACGGGGGTGTAGCCTAATGGTTAGAGCCAAGGCTAGGGCCTGGGGATGAAGTCTACAGGCCATCCTGTCCCTGGTCTGGTTCTACTCTGGCCAGTAGGCCTCTGAGGTGTCAGGAGGAACAGCCAGGCTCATTTCACATGGGGGGGGGGATCCTACTCTCCCATCCACTAGCAGGGCTGTGTGTGTGTAGATTGGTGGTCTCAAGAGGGTTTCCTATTCCTGACAGTGCAAGATTCCAGGTGAGCTGTACTGAGGCCTAGAACCGGAGAACCTCCTAAGAACCCCATCAAAGAGGAGCATCAGACCAGGACAAGTCAGGAAAACCACAAACAATGTTCAGGTTCAGCTAAGAGGCTCTGAATCAAAACGTTCCCAAACATGACACTCTTCTCACGATAGTAACCATCAGTATACTCCAAACCAGAGAGGCTCCAGACCTTTCCCTCAGAAAACACACCATTTAAAACATGACCCTCGACTTACACACTGCTGTCGGTCATGGACATGGAGTCGTCTGTCATGGCGTCGCTGGACACCTCGCTGTCGTTGGTGCTGGTGGCTGGGGCAAATGAGCCCACATGGTACGGGTTGACCGGGTCCCCTCGCCTGTGGGACCTACACACAAAGGACAATGCAGTTTAAATACGTGTGTCAGGTAGCAATATAACAGATATACACTAGTACCTTTCATCTGTTTAGACCACAGCTAAGGCCATAGGGCGCATATTTCTCTTCTTGTGAAATAAGAGAAACTGGGTTGTAGATATTTGTGGACCTATGCTGCCAACTTGAAACTACTCCCTTTGTGTGTGTGTGTGTGTGTGTGTGTGTGTGTGTGTGTGTGTGTGTGTGTGTGTGTGTGTGTGTGTGTGTGTGTGTGTGTGTGTGTGTGTGTGTGTGTGTGTGTGTGTGTGTGTGTGTGTGTGAGAAAGAGAGAATGTGTGTGAGAATGTGTTGTCATGACATTAGTATTGTGATACTACCATACCAGATTTTCCTTGGCAAAAAAATAATCACAAAGCAGACTGAAATCTAAGGTCCTTCAAAACCTACTTTCGTAAGATATGTGGTATAGCTTGCCCAAACAAAACTAATGTGACTCTCGGTGACAACATAAGGCAGTTTTTTTCCAATATTAGGACCATTTTCCTCAAGAAATGATGTCCACTTCATGTTTTGTTTTCTTTGACTCCTAGTGTGGCGATAGTGGTGTCGCGACAACACTAGTGTGGCGATAGTGGTGTCGCGACAACACTAGTGTGGCGATAGTGGTGTCGCGACAACACTAGTGTGGCGATAGTGGTGTCGCGACAACACTAGTGTGGTGATAGTGGTGTCGCGACAACACTAGTGTGGTGATAGTGGTGTCGCGACAACACTAGTGTGGTGATAGTGGTGTCGCGACAACACTAGTGTGGTGATAGTGGTGTCGCGACAACACTAGTGTGGTGATAGTGGTGTCGTGACAACACTAGTGTGGTGTGTGTCTCAGACAGTAATGACTTGGAGTTCAACCACACTCCAGGGCCTGAGGAATGTGACAGGATTCTCTCTCCCTGGGGTCAGAGTTGTACAACTGAATGACTTCAACTGAAATTTGTCTTCCCCATTTAACCCAATATCCATGTCTTCGGTGCCCGGGGAACAGTGGGTTAACTGCCTTGCTCAGGGGCAGAATGACAGATTCTTACCTTGTCAGCTCGGGGATTCAATCCAGCAAGCTTTCGGTTACTGGCCCAACTCTCAAACCACTAGGTTACCGATCATAGTCAAACTGGCCCTAAAACTGACCAATCCCTCTAGCTGTCTCTCACCGTACTGGCATGGGAAATCTATGTTTACATTGCCAAAGCAAGTGAAATAGATAAACAAAAGTGAAATAAACAATAATAATAAAACTCTTGCTTCACAGCCCATCACCTCCTGCTGTGATGCATTCCTACCCAAGCAGAGGAAACTAAGAAAGGGGGAATGAGAGAAGAGGAGAAAGAGGGAGAGAGAGAACCTGAGCTCACAGCCAGGTAAGAGAGGGAGAAAAAAGAGGAAGTGTGAGAGTGTGCAGGGAAAGGAAAGAAAGGAGAGAAGAGAAAAGGGGGAAGCAGGGCCTCTTCTTTATGAGCAGCCCACTGGCAGGAGAGAGCCGGAGAGCTGGAGAGGAAGAGAGAGAGGGGCTCAGCATGACTAAAGCCATAGGCCCCAGCTCCAACCTGACCTTCAGAGGGGCTTGAAACACGCAGGTATTTAGCACAGCTGGCCTCACATCTCTCCCTCCCTCTCTCACCCCCCCATTCATTCTTTTGCTTTCTTTCAGGAAGAGACCCCCCCACCCTCCTCCTCCCAGTCCCCACAACCCCTTTCTGTCCTTCCTTTCCGCTCGATATCCCTCTAAAGTACATCTAGTCCCCACATCCCAGCATTTTCAAAGGGAAGAGATAAAAGTGGGGAAGAAAGAGGAGAGAAAAAAGGAGAAGGGGAAATCAGAGGAGAATCACAGTAAACAAGAGAGAGAGAGAGAGAGAGAGAGAGAGAGGGTGAAAAGAGAGCGAGGGAGAGATTGGGGGTTAAAAAAAACATTGAAAGAGAGAATGAGTCTGCTGTCGCTGCTCAGTGGTTTTTGAGAATAATCTGATTCAGAGAGAAGAAATGAGTTCCACATACCAGGGAGAGGAACGCAGCTAGATGGGGAGTCAGGGATACCAGTCTGATTCAAAACAACACCTAACCAGGTGATGGAATAATGGAGATCGGTCTGAACTGAAGCCTCACTGGGACACGAACCCATGTCCTTCTCAATCCTCCTATGGGGCAGGCTGGGTTGTCAACACAAGTTCTTCCTGGTCCCTCCCCTATAGTGTGTTGATTCTATTGACACTTTCTAGCCCAAGCAGAGCCAAAATCCAGCCAAAATCACTAAGAAGTTGCCCAATTCCCCTCCCTGCAGGCCAAACACCAGTCTGACACCAGGGCTCTAAAGCCTGATAGACTCCCTCTTTAGAAATGTTAAACTTAAGTGGTTCGCCTGACAAGTCAATGGCCATTGATTCATGACAACCACCTGTCCTTGGGTTGGGCCTCATCAGCTGATTCGGGTTCCTCATCCATATACAGACCAGCAAGTCAATGGCTTGTTGGATTAGCACATTAGCAAGTTGTTATATTTCACTCCCATTAAGATCAGGTAAATACAATCTGTTTATATAGGAGCAGTAAGGGGAGGATACAACTGAGGTATGATGATATGAATAAATATTCACCTGTAGCTACGTGGTCTACATTCTGCAAAACACCACTCCCTTGTCAGATGTTCAGTGGGTGACATGTATAGATATCACATACACATCCGACATGTATAGATATCACATACACATCCGACATGTATAGACATCACATACACATCCGACATGTATAGACATCACATACACATCCGACATGTATAGACATCACATACACATCCGACATGTATAGACATCACATACACATCCGACATGTATAGACATCACATACACATCCGACATGTATAGACATCACATACACATCCGACATGTATAGACATCACATACACATCCGACATGTATAGACATCACATACACATCCGACATGTATAGACATCACATACACATCCGACATGTATAGACATCACATACACATCCGACATGTATAGACATCACATACACATCCGACATGTATAATAATAATAATAATATATGCCATTTAGCAGACGCTTTTATCACATTACAGTCATCATACATTCTACGTATGGGTGGTCCCGGGGATGTACCCTAGACATGCTCTACAACTAGCACATCCATCCGACATGTATAGACATCACATACACATCCGACATGTATAGACATCACATACACATCCGACATGTATAGACATCACATACACATCCGACATGTATAGATATGACATACACATCCGACATGTATAGATATGACATACACATCCGACATGTATAGATATCACATACACATCCGACATGTATAGATATCATACATCCGACACATCCGACATGTATAGATATCACATACACATCCGACATGTATAGATATCACATACACATCCGACATGTATAGATATTACATACACATCCGACATGTATAGATATCACATACACATCCGACATGTATAGATATTACATACACATCCGACATGTATAGATATTACATACACATCCGACATGTATAGATATTACATACACATGACCATGAAGTCCAGATAAGTGAAACCGAACCACTGCTCTGAAGTGGCTCTGAACATTTCAAAATGACTAGCCTACTATTTGTCATGTTTGAGATACAAGGAGATGTATCACTATCCTTAGAAATGGCCAAAGCCGTGTGTGGCTGAGGCACAGCATAGCAGAGTAGTGGCATCATGTATTATTGGCTGACAGGCTGGGGCCAAGGCCAGGCGTGCTCTGTTAACTTCCCATGGAAGGCGATCCCTCTATCTGCTGAACTATTTCAATCCGAGTATAGATATTACATACACATCCGGTAAATATTACTGAGTATAGATATTACATAGCCAGCAGAGGGCTGCACTCAGTCTAGAGAACACCATTTATATACTAGAGAAGTCCAGAGAGCTGGGGGGCTCTGAAATTTCAAAATGAGCTACTATTTGGGGGAGGAGAGAAAGAGAAATCCCTCTATCTGCTAGGGGAGGGGCAGCTAGGAGAGAGAGAGAGGATACAAGGATGCATCATGTATTATTGGGGACAGAGGGGCCAAGAGCTAGGGGGAAGGCGATCCCTCTATCTGCTGAACTATTTCAAAGCTCCGGAGAGAAGCCAGAGAGCTAGGGGGAAAGAGAGAGAGAGAGCTAGGGGGGAAAGAGAGAGAGAGAGCTAGGGGGAAAGAGAGCTAGGGGGAGAGAGAGAGAGAGCTAGGGGGAAGAGAGAGAGCTAGGGGGGAGAGAGAGAGCTAGGGGGGAGAGAGAGAGCTAGGGGGAAGAGAGAGAGCTAGGGGGAAGAGAGAGAGCTAGGGGGGAAGAGAGAGAGCTAGCTAGGGGGAAGAGAGAGAGCTAGGGGGGAGGGGGGGGGAAGAGAGAGAGAGAGCTAGGGGGAAGAGAGAGAGAGAGAGCTAGGGGGAAGAGAGAGAGAGAGAGCTAGGGGGAAGAGAGAGAGAGAGAGCTAGGGGGAAGAGCTAGAGAGAGAGAGCTAGGGGGAAGAGAGAGAGAGAGAGCTAGGGGGAAGAGAGAGAGAGAGAGCTAGGGGGAAGAGAGAGAGAGAGAGCTAGGGGGAAGAGAGAGAGAGAGAGCTAGGGGGAAGAGAGAGAGAGAGAGCTAGGGGGAAGAGAGAGAGAGAGCTAGGGGGAGAGAGAGAGAGAGAGCTAGGGGGAAGAGAGAGAGAGAGAGCTAGGGGGAAGAGAGAGAGAGGGGGAGAGAGAGAGAGCTAGGGGGAGAGAGAGAGAGAGAGAGAGCTAGGGGGAGAGAGAGAGAGCTAGGGAGAGAGGGAGAGGGAGAGAGAGAGAGAGAGAGCTAGGGGAGAGAGAGAGGGGAGAGAGAGAGCTAGGGGAGAGAGAGAGAGAGAGAGAGAGAGAGGGGAGAGAGAGAGAGAGAGAGAGAGAGAGCTAGGGGGAGAGAGAGAGAGAGAGCTAGGGGGAGAGAGAGAGAGAGAGAGAGCTAGGGGGGAGAGAGAGAGAGAGCTAGGGGGAGAGAGAGAGAGAGCTAGGGGGAGAGAGAAGGGGGAGAGAGAGAGAGAGCTAGGGGGAGAGAGAGAGAGCTAGGGGGAGAGAGAGAGCTAGGGGGAGAGAGAGAGAGCTAGGGGGAGAGAGAGAGAGCTAGGGGGAGAGAGAGAGAGCTAGGGGGAGGGAGAGAGAGAGCTTGGGCGAGAGAGAACTAGAAGGGAGAGAGAGCAAGAGGGGGAGTGTGTGTGTAAAGTATCTCTCAAAAACAAAGCTAACAAGCAAGGTGAGATGAAAACGTATCTGGAAACTGTCTATTTTGAGACAGTATATGCTCTTTTGATGTTATATCCTAGTTATTATCCATGACTTACAAAGAGCCATTGACGCTAGGCTAGTCACTGCATTCCCCAACATTTCCCTAATAGTTGGCTATAGTACGTGAAATAGGAAGGGACCAGTGTCTCACCTGTACCCCTTCTCCATCACCTCCACCGTTCTCATAGACACTGTTGCCCTCAGCGCCTGGGCAGAAAGTCCAACCACAGAAGCCAGCGCTTTGGCTTTGAAATCATTACAACTCCACTCCTCTTCCTCATTCAGGGTGGGCAGGTACCCACACACCAGCTTCAGGCTACCTAGCCCGTTAGGGTTGACATGAGCAGGGTTCTCGCCCCCGCTCCTCACATACTCGAGGTAAATGTCCGAGGTCAAGAACATCTGATAGGGGCTCTCCTCCATGCTGGTCTGGATCTCAGTCTGTGCCTGGTCGAACATAGCCGAATCAATCTGTTGCTTCTTGATATTATCCCGAATGAAGGTTTTGGTCGCAGGCTTGAGCTGCTTGGCAACTATGCTGCTGGTGTCAATATAGCGCTTGTAAATAGCTTTGGCGACTCGCAGCGTTTTGGTATCCTTGAGGTCCATCTGCCTGAAACCATTACAGGCGAACCAAAAGTCTAAAGTGTCGACGCATTTCTCGCGCTCCAGGAATGTCCTAAAAAGATGAGCACCGTCTTGGTCCCCAAGAAGAGAATGCAACGACTTGGTCCACCGGGCTAGCGGCGAATCCGGTGACGCGCTCCCCTCGGGTTCCCCAAGTCCATCCTCGTTCCTCTTCGCAATGTAACCGGGAGGCGCGAGCAATAGCGCTTTGACCGCGGTACCCTGGGGTCTCATCATGGCGAGTTTGCCGGGGTAGCACGGCAGCACCTCGCCCTCCTCCCCCGGGACCGGGGGACGGGGAGCATCTTCTCGGAAGCTATTGGCGATATGGTCCGATATAAGCGCTCTGCTCATGGCTCCGAAGGCAGCAGCAACAGAAATCCTGTGCGTTGTTCGCCTCTGAGCGCTACAACAATCTCCTCACTCTCTATAGTCAGCCGGGGAGCTTCTCTGCCAGTCTTCTCTCTGAAACAGAAGTATTGATCTAATCAAACTCAGATCCACCACAAACTTCAAAAGGCATACATGCAGTAGAAGTCTTTTCAGAACCTTTACAGACCGAGAGAGAGAGAGAGAGAGAGAGAGAGAGAGAGGTGCGGCAGATTTACATAAATACTCATTAGATTTTATTTGGGTGCACACTGACATACCTTCCTTAGCCAATGTTGGTGTTGAAAGTAATCATTAACATAACACGGTTTAGCATAAACTCATAAAACAGATGACGTTCCCATCATCTCGCTCCACTTCATTAAACTACATAGGAACATGTGGGTTCTGTAGCTCAGTTGGTAGAGCATGGCGCTTGTAACGCCAGGGTAGTGGGTTCGATCCCCGGGACCACCCATACGTAGAATGTATGCACACATGACTGTAAGTCGCTTTGGATAAAAGCGTCTGCTAAATGGCATATATTATTATTATTATTATATTATTATAAATGCAAGACCACAGAAACATGTTCTGTGCGGAAATATCAAGTAGCCTAGATGGAACACAAGAAAAGTGCAAGAGAGAGACATTTGTACACAATAGCATCGATATCTGTGAGCCGGTGTTCTCGTGAACACCTCAACAATTAGCTGGCCATCAAGCCCAATCTGATCCTGAACACGCCGCAGCACATGTCCAGTACAACACCGACCAACAGACACCAACCCACAACGAGGCGTGACGACACTTTCCGCTCACTATATTCTCATCATACGCGTCACAAAACAGCCAAACGGTCCAAATGGAATAGATTACACAACCCTAAACATATCCAAGAAACAGACTAACGTTACTAAACTAGGCTACAGGACATGTTTTGAAAACGTGATGGAGAGCGTTGATTTTGAACTGAACTTGCCTTTTGAAGTAGGTTAACCAAGGTATAAAATGATAAGCGGGTTCTCTGATTTCTGTTCTACCAACATTATGAACCACAAATTGATAAAACATTGTTAAAGGCCTCCGAGAAGCAAGCTAGGGTCCACGATAAACAGGCTATAGACATGGAAGCAGAGCCGAAAACCGATGCTAAACGCTTCACTGTATTCGCTGATCAGAAGCTGTAACAATATCACCTTTCGAAGTTATAACACTTGCTTTGCGGCGAAAGCGAATAAATCACCTCAATCCACAAATCGGCCGAATCGAGATCCTCATTAGCCTACATCGCCGTTTATATTCTGCACCAGAAATAATATAAATGTGCAACTACCTAATTCCATAACGCTCTTCTATCTGTAGTGGGTAAAATAGGCTACATTGCTTCATCCAACCACACAGAAAAGTATTCATCTCACCGGGGGAGGAATTCCAAATACTTATATCGTGATGAATAGTCCTCTAAAAAGCGTATCAAAGTTGAGATAAAGTGCCCAAATACTCATCACAACGAAACGTAATCGCACAACACAGCAAATGATAGTTGTTTGAGCTCTGTATCGAGCAAACTAAGTTAATTGCATACAGCCACATTACTTCAAAGAAAGTCAACAGAACATCAAAGGAACTCCAATGGGGCCAGCGCGAGGAACACACTCTTGTAACTTACCATCGATCCACGAGTCCGGTCTTCCAAAAGTATCCGTTTTTTTATCCACAGAAAAATAATCCACAATAGTCGATTCCACGACAGACCCCTTCACAGTCCGACTTTTTTCGTGTTAGCTGCAGAAAGAAAAATGTAGTTTTCCAGGGGGAAAAAAATCCTGCTTAGTTTCCCCCTTTTCTTTGCAAATGTTTCAGTCTGCCATGCCATACCGTAGGTCTCTCCTGTAGGCTATTCCAATACGTTCTGGGCTCAGCGTAAAACAGCGCACTTCAAAGGAAGGAACCGACAGCCTAGTCCCGGAAGCAACATAGAAAACAATACTCCCCCTTTCCCTTTCAAA
This sequence comes from Oncorhynchus gorbuscha, assembly GCF_021184085.1. Lineage (NCBI taxonomy): Eukaryota > Metazoa > Chordata > Actinopteri > Salmoniformes > Salmonidae > Oncorhynchus > Oncorhynchus gorbuscha. Next base: position 7,572,268 of record NC_060188.1, read on the forward strand.
AAGAACACAGCGCATTCAAATTCACCAACACATATTCATCCTTTATCTTTTCATGTTTTCTGAGGCTGGTGAATTGATGGCCGCGGTGAAAAAAAACGAAAAACATTCTAATAATTTTTATTGGCGATTTTACAGATCACAAAGTTACAACAAAGTTTCTAGGACCTTATCAAAGACAAGAACTCTTGAGCCAACTCCCTGAGGCTTTGGAACGTCAGAAGTAACAGATCTGCCGCCCCAATAGCATTATCCCTGCAATCCCTCTGTTGCTACATAAACTTTAAAGACACAGGCCTCTTTTCTTTTAAAGACTCGAATAGTTTCCTGATTAACCCATTTCTATCTTTGGGATGCGCAAAAGACACCGTTGTGTTGGCTATCTAATCTGGTATACAATTTCCCCAGGGTAATTCTAGAATGTCAAATTATCAAATAAAAACGACAATCTATATATGCCATGTGCAGTTGAAATGCATGCATGACATACATCTTAGCAGCACATTTTCCACAGCTCCTTCAAGTGGCCAGGTTGGGTAAAGGAATGATATACACATGGGTTATTAATAATATATAATATATGCCATTTAGCAGGCGCTTTTATCCAAAGCGACTTACAGTCATGTGTGCATACATTCTACGATATCCCGGGATCGAACCCACTACCCTGGCGTTATAAGCGCCATGCTCTACCAACTGAGCTACAGAAGGAGATTTGCAATAGCTACTGCAATTCTATGTTCATTTCAATTAACAATATAATATAACCCATTGGTCATTGAAGATTATAAACTGGGTGGTTCGAGCCTGAGTGCTGATTGGCTGACAGCCGTGGTATATCAGGCCATATACCACAGGAAAGACAAAACATTGATTTTTACTGTGTTAATGTATTGTTGGTAACCAGTTCATAATAGCAATAAGGCACCTCAGGTGTTTCTGATCTATGGCCAATATCCAGGCACTCCGTGTTTTGTCGTGCTTAAGAACAGCCATTAGCCGTGGTATATCTCCTCGGGCCTTATTGCTTAAATATAATTTCTTAATGTCTCATGAGCTTAGAACAACAGCCTTACCCAATCATAACTGAAAAAATAAATTAGTCTGATTTACTCCATGGTTAACAGCTTGAAAATACATCTGTTTAAAACTATTATGTTGATTTCACACTAGAGAAATCTTTCCCTCAATGTAGGATTAATAGCTAGGCTTTATCACATGGATAGAGTGGACCGAAGAGTACAACCACTACGTTTGATTTAGCATTTAGCCTCTTCTCCTTTTTTATCAATCATCTCCTTTCTATTAATGTCCCATTTGCTCTACAACTTTGGCACACGAGGCCACCTTTTATATCAATGATATCAATGCCCGGCTTTATACACCACTAAAAGGGGGGAGGAGGAGTATGATGGAAGGAGGAGGAGTATGTGATGGGATGGAGAGAAGGCCCGTAGTAGACAACCCTGCCATTCTACCCATAATGCACTCATTGACTGACGCAAGCAGCTGTGGGGCTTGTTTTGTCTGTGGCAGACAGTGGTTTCATGGACATCTGGATGTTACTTTAGAAGACTGCCTTGTTTGTCCCCTCTGGGACTCCATACAGTGATTAGTAGAGCAACTAAGTACGCTGTAAACTAGTCTTTGAACAAGATGGCTGACTAGGTCAGTGTTTATTGGGATATCCATGCAGCTCCTTCTCAAAGCCATTGGCTGTGCAGATGTTCTATCTATCTCCCTTCTCACTCATAGAACATTAACCCAACACCATAACCCTTTGTTTACCGTTGGTGGTGTAACGGTGGGGGGGGGGGGGGGGGTAACCTAACCTCTGACAGTAAACACACAGAGATAAAACCCCATCCCCATGGAAATAGCCCTATACCTCCTACCTCCTGCTACTGCCAAGGGCCAGATGGGCCCCCGTGTCCCACTCGGGGCCTTTGATATGGCAAGGCCCCCTTCGAGGACACCTCAGTCTCCACCTTCAGGCCCTACTGAGCCTGACCTCTATTCTGACCTGGAACAGAGCTGCCCTGGCCATAGTGACCCCTATTCTGCCCTGGCCCTAGTGACCCCTATTCTGCCCTGGCCCTATAAAACGATACATAACAGGGGAGAGGAGCAGGGCAGGGTTAGCTACCCCTGATGTTTTGGTGCTTTTATGGCTGGGGGTATATTGTAACAGCTCTGACCTGTCCTCCCCATGCTAGCTACCGGCCATCTCAGCTGCTGTTGTAAACTCCACACTAAACAGAGAGAGAGAGAGAGTTGTGTGTGAGCATGTGTGTGAGAATGTGTGTGTATGTGAGATTGTGTGTGAGAGTGTGTGTGTGAGCATGTGTGTGAGAATGTATGTGTGAGAGTGAACATCTGTGAGTATGAGTGTGTGAGAGTGTCTGAGTGTGGAAATCAGTGTGAAAGTGTGTCACTGTGTGTGTGTGTTAGTTGCCTTCTCCTCTCAGTGCTGTAGCCCTGTGATCAGTAACTGCTCTCAATTATCCTATTGTCTGCTGCTCCTTTTCAGCTCGGGGTTAAACTCTTAGCAGCTCCCTTTGAAGTCATCATCCCTTTATCTCAAGCCAGACCCAAGAATTTGGTGGAGGACAATGGAAAATGAAACCAAGAGGGAGGCTTATGGCAATTATCAACGAGGGCCCGTGAGTACAAGTAAGTGTGAATGTCCGTTTGGAGAGAAGGTGGGGGGTGGGGTAGAGTGAGAGAGAGGCAGAGAATTGAATTGAGAGGACATGGGTTTACTGTTTCTAATTTGTTTGGTGTGTACACACCAGAGGCAAAACAACTCCAAAGAGGAAATGGTGTCTCCCTCCTTTAAAGAGGTGACAACAAGGGGACAATGCCTTTAAAGGAGCCAGGGGCCGATGAGAGGAGAGGAGATGGGGAACGAAAGAGAGGATGACAGGGGGTGAGAGGAGAAGAAGAGAGATGGAAGGAACGGACAACAGCAACAGGGGGACAGAGGAAGAGAAGAAGATATGGAAGGATTGGACAACAGGGGGACAGAGGAAGAGAAGAAGATATGGAAGGATTGGACAACAGAGGGACAGAGGAAGAGAAGAAGATATGGAATGATTGGACAACAGAGGGACAGAAGAAGAGAAGAAGATATGGAAGGATTGGACAACAGGGGGACAGAGGAAGAGAAGAAGATATGGAAGGATTGGATTGGACAACAGGGGGACAGAGGAAGAGAAGAAGATATGGAAGGATTGGACAACAGAGGGACAGAAGAAGAGAAGAAGATATGGAAGGATTGGACAACAGAGGGACAGAGGAAGAGAAGAAGATATGGAAGGATTGGATTGGACAACAGGGGGACAGAGGAAGAGAAGAAGATATGGAAGGATTGGACAACAGAGGGACAGAGAAAGAGAAGATATGGAAGGATTAGACAACAGAGGGACAGAGGAAGGGAAGAAGATATGGAAGGATTGGACAACAGGGGGACAGAGGAAGAGAATAAGATATGGAAGCATTGGACAACAGGGTGACAGAGGAAGAGAAGAAGATATGGAAGGATTGGATTGGACAACAGGGGGACAGAGGAAGAGAAGAAGATATGGAAGGATTGGACAACAGAGGGACAGAGGATGAGAAGAAGATATGGAAGGATTGGACAACAGGGGGACAGAGAAAGAGAAGAAGATATGGAAGGATTGGACAACAGAGGGACAGAGGAAGAGAAGAAGGTATGGAAGGATTGGACAACAGAGGGACAGAGGAAGAGAAGAAGGTATGGAAGGATTGGACAACAGGGGGACAAAGAAAGAGAAGAAGATATGGAAGGATTGGACAACAGGGGGACAGAGGAAGAGAAGAAGATATGGAAGGATTGGACAACAGGGGGACAGAGGAAGAGAAGAAGATATGGAAGGATTGGACAACAGAGGGACAGAGGAAGAGAAGAAGATATGGAAGGATTGGACAACAGGGGGACAGAGAAAGAGAAGAAGATATGGAAGGATTGGACAACAGGGGGACAGAGGAAGAGAAGAAGATATGGAAGGATTGGACAACAGGGGGACAGAGGAAGAGAAGAAGATATGGAAGGATTGGACAACAGGGGGACAGAGGAAGAGAAGAAGATATGGAAGGATTGGACAACAGGGGGACAGAGGAAGAGAAGAAGATATGGAAGGATTGGACAACAGAGGGACAGAGGAAGAGAAGAAGATATGGAAGGATTGGACAACAGGGGGACAGAGGAAGAGAAGAAGATATGGAAGGATTGGACAACAGGGGGACAGAGGAAGAGAAGAAGATATGGAAGGATTGGACAACAGGGGGACAGAGGAAGAGAAGAAGATATGGAAGGATTGGACAACAGGGGGACAGAGGAAGAGAAGAAGATATGGAAGGATTGGACAACAGGGGACAGAGGAAGAGAAGAAGATATGGAAGGATTGGACAACAGAGGGACAGAGGAAGAGAAGAAGATATGGAAGGATTGGACAACAGAGGGACAGAGGAGAGGAGGGGAAGAGGGGAAAAAGAGATGGAACGAAAGGAGAAGGAGAAGTGCAGTTGTTAGCAGAATCAGATGGCATGCTGTGAGAGAGCCGGGAGAGCAGACAATTAAAGTGTGGAGTTAAGAGAGGCTTTGAAGTTGGACATGGTGCCTAATACCCTTAGAGTGAGCTAAAGAAGGGCAACAATTCACCAGCTTGTTATGGGGCTGTTTGGAACTGAGGAGGAGGAGGGAAGAGAGTGTCTTGTTAAAAGGTTCAATTTGAGGAAAATAACTTTAATTTCAAACCCAAATAGCCTCTGAAGGATTGTGGCGGCACAGCGGCAGCTGTAGTGTGGGAGTACAGGAGTTCAACAGCAACCGGTGCATTCTGATGAGGAGCGACTGTGGGATAAATGTTGAGGCTGGGTAGAGGAGGGAGAGAGAGAGGGAAGAGATAATGAAAGAGAGAGAGGAGGATGAAGAGAATGAAAAGAGAGAATGAAATAGATAGGGAGAAAGGGGAGATGAAAGAAAGCGAAAGAAGAGAAGTAGGCCTCGAGAAAAAGAGAGAGGTTATTATTGAAGGTTATTTATTTGTCTTTTCCCCCCAGTTTTAATCCCATTTTGCGCATGGCTTTTAAGTCTACCAATGTATAAAAACAATGTGGGATGCACAGTCAAATCCCATTTGGCCATGAAGCTCTCCTCTCAAATAACTTTCATTTCCTCTTACTGCCTTTCTCTTTCTGACCGCCTTTCTGGGGTTGAGGGCTGATGGACACCCGTTTCAGAGAGGACGTCACTATCTGGCCATGCTGGTAAGGACAGAACGTAGGTATTTTCTCAGGTGTTCACTACAATAAAATGTGTGGTTGGTCACAGATAGACATCCATATCTGGCCTGCAAGAAAAGGGCAGAAGTATGGAACGCTGTGACCACCAATCTGATTTTAACCACTAACCTTAATCCTAAGGATTTAAACCACAAACCTTAACCCTCACTCTAAGGATATCTCTATCTCTAACCCTAAACGTGCATTGGAATATGAACAAAGTCACCATTTTGTCCTTTCTAACATGATCATCTAGTGGCTACCTCTCCGATAGATCCACTTCCTACTTCCTGTTTCTCCACTACCGTGGTCAGGAGCATCATCAGGATTATCACCATGATGATGGTGGACCATAGTCTGATGTGGACACAACCTCAGGGGTTGACAGGGGACAGGCCACCAAGGCTTTAGTTTAAGGGCCTAAAGGTTGAGAAGGGACAGGCCACCAAGGCTTTAGTTTAAGGGCCTGAAGGTTGACAGGGGACAGGCCACCAAGGCTTTAGTTTAAGGGAATGAAGGTTGAGACGGGACAAGCCACGAAGGCTTTAGTTTAAGGGCCTGAAGGTTGACAGGGGACAGGCCACCAAGGCTTTAGTTTAAGGGCATGAAGGTTGAGATGGGACAGGCCACCAAGGGTTTACATTAACGGCCTGAGGGTTGAGAAGGGACATGCCACCAAGGCTTTAGTTTAAAATCTCATACTTGGCGTAGACTTTTAGACCTATACGCTCATATTCAGTATCATTCTAGCTAATGTATTTCATAACATTACTACACAAATGAATGACTCCTTTAAAATATGTACTAGCCATGCCTAGTTGTAGACTGCCTAGGCTGATAAAATGTGGTGATGGGGTGTGTCTATAAATATATGATAAGCGTTTTGAGGTACATTTTAAGTTCATACCAAGTGTATTGCTGGAGGGTAAGACAATGGGTCAGACAGTGTTCAAGACAGAGAAAGGGAGGAGGGAGGAAGAGAGAGATGGAGACAGACAGATATCGGTACAGAGAAAGAAAAGAGAAAGAGAGAGAGCACAAGAGAGAGAGAGGTACAGAGAGGGAGAAGAGAAATACAGAGAAAAATAAAAGAGTGAGAAAGAGAGAGAGACAGAGAGAAAGACAGATCTCTACAAGCGTATGTGACTGATAATCAGACATCTCAACCCAAGACTTGACTGGAATCAGACCTTTCTGTTCAGGTCTGGCTTGGGTGGAGTTGAGTTGAACAGGGTGGAGTAGAGAGGAACTATACTAACGCCCTGCACAGCGTTCTGTTCTGGGCCTCACTTCAACTTATACTATCAGCACTGACAAAACTCCATCCTGCAATCACACAAATTCACTCAGACAGACACCACAGCTAGCTGCTATCTATCCCAGTGTCTAACAGCCATCCCCGGCCTTGTGTGTGTGTGTGGGCCTCTCAGGTGGCTACCGTATCAGCATTACTGCAACTCAGGGACAACTCAGGAGTTGAGTGATGGCCTGGAAAAAACTAGCAACACTGTTTGCCGTCAACATCAGCGATCATCGCCATATCAACCTCTAGAACCTCTAGGAGTGGAGGAAAAACATGACGGGAAACAGAATAAATAAATAGGGAGGAGATAAAGAGTGAGGAGACACTGCTTTGTGTGTGTGTGTGAGGAGATGCTGTAGTGATAAACAGGGTTATTTATGCAGGCAGTTTGTGCAGAGCGGAGCAGCCAAACACAGGTCTCCTGGGGACTAAGTCAGAAAACAACTCTATAAAAAGATCCACTGACTTTACTAGCATGTTCACACACACACACACACACACACACACACACACACACACACACACACACACACACACACACACACACACACACACACACACACACACACACACACACACACACACACACACACACACACACACACACACACACACACACACACACACACACACACACACACACACAGTCAATCAGAGACAGTAGGCTTACACACATCACCATGCATAACCCACAAACTGTACTAGCAAGACAACTCAACCTCAAATCACCTTGCAATTCCCTAAACAGTACCCCTATGACCTTTCTCCATCACAGAGACCATATTCCAAAGCAAAAATCACTCAAGACACCAGTGCTTCATGGATTTGGAACTAACAAATCCCCAGCACACACTTTCTTTGGGATTGCCTGGGTGTGCTTCGGTTCTGTGCCACCAGGCGGAGGGATACAGAACTCTGGGACAGTGGAACATCCGTCTCCCTTTTATGATGTCACAGTGTCGGCACTTTGTCTCTGATGGGGAGATAACACAGAGAGGAGGGAGGAGAGGAGGAAGACCTTTGATCTATGCAGTTGGGTTGGCTGTGTGGAAGAAGTGTCATAAAGGTACTCTCAGTTATTTTATGTGCAGACAGATATAAAGGAGTACATTCTTGGCATCTCAACAGTCTGAAGTAACTTGTTGGAACACAGTATGACGTAAGATAATATGGTGGAATGTCTATCAGGAATTTGACACCTGTCTAGTCCATTCACATCAACGTAGATGAAAGTTACTTTAGACTATTGAGATGCATCCTAAATGTAAATGAGCGAATCTGGGGTCACTTCCTCCTCTGACCTTTAGCACCAATGCTCCAGCCCGGGCCTCATGCAAAGCCTGAGTTATTTTTTTATTTAACCTTTATTTAACTAGGCAGGTCAGTTAAGAACAAATTCTTATTTACAATGACGGCCTTCCCCGGCCAAACCCTAACCCGGACAATGCTGGGCCAATTGTACGGCGCTCTATGGGATTCCCAATCTCGGCTGGTTGTGGTACAACCTGGAATCAAACCAGGGTCTGTAGTGATGAACACACACACACACACACACACACACACACACACACACACACACACACACACACACACACACACACACACACACACACACACACACACACACACACACACACACACACACACACACACCCTAAAGCTGAGCTCATTCAGACAACCTAAATACACACATTCACATCCAAAACCATCGACTCCATTCTTCCCAAACACACCCCTAACCTCCAACCACCCACCAACCCCAGCTTCTCTGCTAGCACATCTCATTGAGAAGGGTCACACATGTTCTCTTAGGACAGTGGTTCCCAACCTTTTCTTACTGTACACCAACTGAATTTACTCTGCCCGGAGCACCCCTGAAGTACCCCTCATGTGCATTTTACCAAGAAGCCAATGGTTGAATGAGTCTTCTCAAGCAGGGGTTCTAGTACTGTCTTAGGATGCAACTGTGGTGGAATGAGAGTCCTCCATGCTCTCCTTCCACAAACAACAGACTCTACAAAGGCTTGGTGCCCAAACACTAAATTCCTGTTCCTTTCGGTGTGAAAGTCTCTCTCTCTCTGCCCAGGCAGCAGAATCAGCACATAAAATAAATACGGAGTGGTGTAGTGTTACGCTTGGAAACCGTAGAGCAGGTCACGGACAATGGGAATTTGAGGAAGTGCGCAACAGCACGCGTACAAGAAAAGCAATTCCAATGCTAATGGGGACGCAGGGCTTGTTTGAAATGAAATCTGCTGTTTTGGAACATCATAATAATGCCTCAAACCTAACCCGTCTTCTTCCAGGAAATGAGGATTCCCTTGAACCGGCCAGCATTGAAACCCATGCATTCCTCCTTGTCCAGCATAATACGATACGTAATAAGAGTGGTAAACTATACAGGCCTCTCCCTAAACACACAAACGTTATCATCCTCATCCGCATTCAATCGAACCCGCTATGCAGTAGCAATGTTTATGCTGTGTCTGTTCACAAAATATTGCTCCTGCACAGTCCTTATTCTTACATCTTGAAGCATCTACTTGTGACGGGAGTTTGAAGAAGTAGTAATAGTACTAGTTGTTTTCATGTCATTCAAAACCATTGTGTATTTGACTAGGGGGGACTGCTTAAATACAGCAATGCCAGGAACGTCTAAGGTCATCATGGGTTTCCAGTGGAGACAATGGTATAAGCCAGAGTCATTCAGAAACACTACTAAACTACTGTTCTGTTTGGCTGGATGTTCCACCATTACTACCAGAGGTCTCTATCTGCACCAACCACAAACCCCCAATACAACAGAACTACTGTTCAGAATAGAACATGGCTGCCACACTCCAATGGGAGCAATGAAGATTCAAGGTCTCTGGCTTGGTCGTAAAGAGTAGATCGTTATTCGTTGCAAGCTGAGGTTGTGTGTCAACTCAAAAAGAATACAATATTTTTATTACATATGGGATCAAAACACTGTTAAGATGAGAAATGAGGTGTTCATTGACAATCAAACAAATTAATATGATGAAAAAATGACTTTAATAAAACAATGCATTCGGTATGTACATTCAGTATAAAACTTGATTTTGAAGTATGTCTCATGGAATCACAAAAACAACATACACTACATGGCCAAATGTACGTGGACACCTGCTCGTCGAACATCTCATTCCAAAATTATGGGAATTAATATGGAGTTGGTCCTCCCTTTGCTGTTACCACAGCCTCTAGTCTTCTGGTAAGACTTCCCACTCGATGTTGGAACATTGCCGCGGGGACTTCCTTCCACTCAGCCACAAGAGCATTAGTGAGGTCGGGCACTGATGTTGGGTGATTAGGCCTGGTTTGCAGTCGGCTTTCCAATTCATCCCAAAGGGGTTTGATGTGGTTGAGGTCAGGGCTCTGTGCAGGTCAGTCAAGTACTTCCATATCGATCTCCACAAACCATTTCTGTATGGACCTCGCTTTGTGCACGGGGGCATTGTCATGCTGAAACAGGAAATGGCCTTCCCCAAACTGTTGCGACAAAGTTGGAAGCACAGAATCGTCTAGAATGTGATTGTATGCTGTAGTATTAAGATTTCCCTTCACTGGAACTAAGGATCCTGAACCATGAAAAACAGCCCCAGGCCATTATTCCTCCTCCACCAAACTTTACAGTTGGCACTATGCATTGGGGCAGGTAGCGTTCTCCTGGCAACCGCCACATCCAATTCGTCCGTCGGACTGCAAGATGGTGATGCGTGATTCATCACTCCAGAGAACGCATTTCCACTGTTCCAGAGTCCAATGGCGGCGAGCTTTACACCACTCCAGCCGACGCTTGGCATTGCGATCTTGTATGTGGCTGTTCGACCATGGAAACCCATTTCATGAAGCGCCCAACGAACATGCAACACACTTCAGCAATCGGCGGTCCCATTCTGGGAGCTTGTGTGGCCTACCACTTTGTGGCTGAGCAGTTGTTGTGCCTAGATTTTTCCACTTCACAATAACATCACTTATAGTTGACCAGGGCAGCTCTAACAGGGCAGAAATTTGACAAACTGAATTGTTGAACGTCACTGAGCTCTTTAGTAAGCCATTCTAGTGTCAATGTCTCTATATGGAGATTGCATGGCTGTGTGCTAGATTTGAAACACCTGCCAGCAACGGGTGTGGCTGATATAGCAGAATCCACTAATTTAAATGGGTGTCCACATCATTTTGTATTTATAGTATATGTATGGATAGTACGCACATTAAACATCCACAAAAAGTTATGAAAAATTATTGATTTATAACGGGGAATGTGAAAAAAATCTGACAGTGAATAAATATGTACAAATCCATAGTGGTTAAAAACAGTGTGGGTGTGGCTAACATAACTGGCACAACTGATTGGTGCACCCATGGCATGACAGATGTGTGATGCCTGGTAACTGTGGCGATGATTCTCACATCTGATAGACTGTCTTATTCTTCATGTCCGGATAATGGGTGTGGCCAAGGGAAGAACAGCCCATGGTTACCTAGATTGGGTGAGGGGAGGGGTTTAGGACAGGAGAGAAAAGGGAGGGTTGTTTAAGCACATGTTTCATGAACGTCACATCTCTCAACAGTCTATTATATTAATCAAAGAGGATAGAGAAGATTCAGTTTTGACTACCTGCCCGGGACTACAGATGGAAAATCTGGCACATTTACAGAAATATTGATTGATGTGCATTGTCCCTGTCAAATCAATGTAGTAAATGAAATGACTGAGTTGGGTTTGGGTGGGTTAATTTGAGTGACTTCGACGCCTCCTATGTTCACCCAGATAGATCACAGCATTGTCCCAGGTGGCAGCAGCAGACTATTTGAATGGCCACTCTCATCACAGGGTATGTATAGATGCTTTCCATAAACACATCCAGTGTCTCTGACAGCATGATGGATGGACGAGACATCAAAGGCTTCCACCACCAGGCCTCGATCACAGTCACATTACAGGACATTTACCTCCTGCTGTGACAGGCATCCAGGTCCTCCTGTAACACAGAAGCTCTCTTCTGGAGGAAGTTCACCTGCAGCCAACACAGAGTAAGGGGTCAACACACACAGTAGTGGGTCAGGGATCAATGCACAGTAGGGGCTCAGTAAGAGAGTATAGGAGTAGAGTGATAGAGAAGGGGTTGAGATAGAAAAGGGTTAAGGCAATAGGGGGCAAGCATTGGAGAGTATGGGGGAGTAGGGGTTGAAGGGAGCAATTCATAGGGGAGTAGGGGGCTAGGGAGTAGTTCATAGGGGAGTAGGGGCTAGGGAGTAATTCATAGGGGAGTACGGGGCTAGGGAGTAATTCATAGGGGAGTAGGGGGCTAGGGAGTAATTCATACGGGAGTAGGGGACTAGGGAGTTAGGGGACTAGGGAGAGTATAGGGGAGTAGGGGACTAGGGAGTCATTCATAGGGGAGTAGGGGACTAGGGAGTAATTCATAGGGGAGTAGGGGGCTAGGGAGTAATTCATACGGGAGTAGGGGGCTAGGGAGTAATTCATAGGGGACTACAGAGCTAGGGAGTAATTCATAGGGGAGTAGGGGGCTAGGGAGTAATTCATAGGGGAGTAGGGGACTAGGGAGTAATTCATAGGGGAGTAGGGGACTAGGGAGTAATTCATAGGGGAGTAGGGGCTAGGGAGTAATTCATACGGGAGTAGGGGGCTAGGGAGTAATTCATACGGGAGTAGGGGACTAGGGAGTAATTCATACGGGAGTAGGGGACTAGGGAGTAATTCATACGGGAGTAGGGGCTAGGGATAATTCATACGGGAGTAGGGGACTAGGGAGTAAGACGTGAGATTATAGGTGAGAGGTTAGGATTTTGATACAGTAGTGAAACCATGAGAATCTAAGACATGGGGTCAGTAAAGCTGGTCCACTAGTACTTTACGGGGACAGTGAAAGAGTTAACTACATACAGTGAAAGAGTTCACTTCCAAAGGGTTAGATGAGGCAGTATCAGGCCTTAACTACATACAGTGAAAGAGTTCACTTCCAAAGGGTTAGATGAGGCAGTATCAGGCCTTAACTACATACAGTGCCTATAGAAAGTCTACACCCCCTTCAACTTTTTCACATTTGGTTTGTCAGTGCCTCAGTTTCATGCATTTTTACAAATATATCTACACGCCATACTCCACACTTAAGGACATTTTTTAAAATAGTGAAAATAGTATTTATTAAAAATACAAAACTTAAATATCATAATTGGACATGTCTCCACCCCCCTGAGTTAATACTTGGTGGAAGCACCGTAGGCAGCCATTACAGCAGTCTGTTGGGATAGGTCTCAACCAACTTTGCACACCTAGATTTGGCAATATTTGACCATTCTTCTTTATAAAACTGCTCAAGCTCTGTCAAGCTCCTTTGGGAGCATAGATGGACACCAATCTTCAATTTTTTATTAAATTTAGATGGGACGCTCTGACTGGGCCACTCAAGGACATGTACTTTTTTATACCTTAATCACTCCACCGTAGCTTTGGCTGTGTGCTTCAGGTCGTTGTCATGCTGAAAAGCGGAACTTCCGTCCCAGTTTCAGCTTTCTTGCAAAGGGTAGCAGGTTTTCCTCAAGGACTTTTCTGTACATTGCTTCATTCATTGCCCCTTCTATCCTGATAAGTGAGAAAAGGGAGGATCTCTCCTTTGCTCTGTTCATCTTTCCCTTGATCCTGACTAGTCTCCCAGAACCTGCCACTGAAAAACCTCCCCATAACATGATGCTACCACCACCATGCTTCACAGTAGGGACAGTGTTCTTTGGGTGATGGGTTTGCGGGTATGATGGGTATTGGGTTTGGCCAAACGTAACGCTTTGCATTTAGGCCAAAAAGTTCAATTTGAGTTTTGTCAGACCACAAAACATTTTGCCACATGGCTACTTTGCCTACTTCAAAACCGGTGGGCTTTCTTGAATAATGGCTTCCATCCTGCCACCCTATATGGCAGATTTGTGGAGTGCTTGGGATATTGTTGTCACATACACACTTTGACCAGTCTTGGCCATAAAAGCCTGTAGCTCTTTCAAAGTTGCCATTGGACTCCTACTTGCTCGGTCATCCAGTTTGGAGCGACGGCCTGAATTAGGCAGGGTCTTGGTGGTGCCATACACCTTCTACTGTACTTAATAATCGTCTTGACCGTGCTCCAAGGGATATTCAGGCCTTAGAAGTTGTTATACCCAGAACCTACAGGAACTGCTGAATTGATCCTGAAATCATGTGAATCACTACAATTCAACACAGGTGGAGGCCAATTAAGTTGGTGTGTGATTTTGAAGGTGACTGGTTACACCTGAGTTAATTTAGGATTGCTATTAGAAAGCGGTGGAGACTTCTACAACCAAGATATTTCAGTTTTATTTTGTATCGCTTTTCAATTTTTTTCACTTGGAAGTTGTGGGGTAGGATGTGTAGATCAATGGATAAACACAACGATTTGAATGCATTTTACTCCAGGCTATAAGGCAACAAAAGGTGAAAAGTTTGAAGGGGGCTTTAGACTTTTTATAGGCACTGTACATACTACTGTCTTCCACAACAAATGAAAACAAATAAAAATCCTTCTCTTTAGATCAAATGAAACAAAAAGGTTATAATATTGATTGATGTGTAACTACTGTACTGGAGGCAATGGTACATTCCATTCTCTTGGATGGAAACCTCAGGAACAGATTTAGCGTTTCATTTGGAGAGGCGGAGCTGCCTCTTTCAGAGGAGTAACAGCACCAGTGTGCAAAAACGGAACTGCGGTCGGATGCCATGGAGTCTCTCTTTCTGTCAGTTAAATAATGCGTCGTAATGTGCAAAACCCAAGACATCCTCAATGAAAAGGGAGGCCGTTCTGGTCGTGAATTACATCGTATAAACATATCCGATGGTAGAGGCTTGTGGTGGCAGGACTGGAAAGAGATCCAGCCGGAGCTATCCAAAGCAGCCAGCCGTTGGGGCCAGTTTGAGTTTAGAAATGCGGGCCCCCTCCAAATGTTGTTGTTGGTTGGTTAGTGGGGCCCCCCTCTCCCTCAGCCCGCTCCACCACAGCCCGACACAGAAAGGCCTATTGTTTACATTCTAAATCCCTCCCGCCGCCCACCACAGGTTTCTTGTGGAACAAGGCCCAGTTAAACTAATAGGAGACCGTCCGCGGCGGCTGGGCGGCAGTATTAATGTGGTTAAACGCGGGGTGTAATTGATAATAATAATTGTGTGTGATCTGATGGAGCCTAGAGAAAGAGAGGGAGCTTCAAAGTGGACCGGTCCAAAGCCATGTCTATGGGCTCTGGTGTCTGGTCTACACCACCATATGATATCCCCTCATCACGGCCAAGGAATCAAACAAACAATGCTGACACTCACATTGAGACTAAGTGTGGGTTCAGTCTGGGAGGGTTTCTATCAATATGTAGAGAGGGAGGAAAGCAGGAAAGAAAATGGCAGCAAAGGGAAACTGTTCATAGTTGGTATCTGAAGAAACACTGAAAAGGAAAGCAGGTCTATATGGTGAGATGTATGGAGTGTATTGCCCAGATACAGGGACCTCGGTCTGTATTACTCCATATAGGTCAGGGGTCAACAACTCTAGGTCACTAACATATTAATCAACTAACCAAGATCTTGATAGTTAGTTGATATGTGGATTAGTTGAATTTGGTGAGTTCGATATAGGCTGTGAGTGTCCTGTGTATAGTGTCCCATGCAGGACTTGTTCCTACCTGAGACTTGAGAGAGGAGATGGTGTCCTCCAGCTCCTGTCGCAGCTCAGCTGGCATCAGCCCTTTCATTTTCATCGCACACTCCTGAAGCACCACCGTCACCTGCAGGGAGAGGAACAGGAGGAGGAACAGGAAGAAAGAGAGGATGTGGTTCAATACACTTATTGTAAGTGGCTCTGGACAAGAGCTTCTATTAATTGTCCAAAGAGTAATTATACACACATCGCCCCCTATTGGCTAATAAAAAGATCACGGCCGCCACACGTGGCCAACTCAGCGTAACCCTTAGGGTATGCAGTAGCTGCAGGTTTGTGTTCCAGCTCAGCACAAACACACCTAATTCAAATGAACTAATCACCATATTCATTTTAGAGACCATCATTATCTGAATCAGGTGTCTTAATAAATCTGGGCCTGAGCAGACATTTACTTCCGCCCTCCTCGACCAGAATTGACCACCCTTGACTTTTAGAACCAGGCCCAGCTGGGTCTGAAAGAACAGACAGAACACATCAAACACACCAGCCCTCCCTATGTCGGGCACAGAGAGGGCTGTCTGGAGCTAAATTACACTGGAGAAAACCATAGTCTGATTACAAAGTTTAAAACGTTTGGTTAGCCATTCCTCCATGCCCACAAACACACACAGAGCATGTACTGAAGGTTTAGTAGACAGACATGCTGTAATGACAAACTGAGAGTTTCATCCCTCAGAGCCTGGTTCTTCTCTAGGTTTGGTCCTAGGTTCCTACCTTTCTAGGGAGTTTTTCCTAGCCACTGTGCTTCTACATCTGCATTGCTTGCTGTTTGGAGTTTTAGGCTGGGTTTCTGTATAAGCACTTTGTGACATCTGCTGATGTAAAAGGGACGTTATAAAGACATTTGATTAATTGATTGATTGACTGACTGATAACTAGGGAGAGCCCCAAACTATTCCTACTGTTACATTTTTAGCATGCCGAAGTCCAGTTATTTCCTCTTTATTTTTCTTTAGATATTCCGTTCGAGAGAGAGAGAGAGAGAGGCCAAGTAGTAGAAAATTGGTTTTCCAAAAATAATTTTCCTGTTGCGGATTTAACTGATTGATCTGGTTTTCTGTAATTAATCTTTCAGGGGCACAATGAAAGGGATTTGGACGCACTTCAAAGGGGGAGAGTATAAATGATCCCAACACAGAACAGCTCTTTTTGTCTCAGCACAGTGTGCAGTAGATTAGGCCTTTGCCACTTAGCCCAAAATGTTCTCCCTCCCACCTCATTTAAAAGTGTCGGGCCAATAACATCATCAGGAGAAAAAGTCCATCAATTTTCTTTTGTTTCTTTCCTCCGTGAGAAAGGGAGCCATGGGTAATTTGAGAATGAACATTTTCAAACATATGCAAAAAAACATGTTTTACAGGCTGTAATTTGGGGTGCCAACAAGCAACAAGTTAAAAAAAAGTGTAGAAACCCTGAGAGGGAGGCAGTTATAACAAGATGGCACCCAGACAAAACACTCAAGACCAAAAAACACAGAACGAACAAACAACGGTCAAATGATCACTGTCCTCATAAGCCACATCCAATGTAAAAGTATTGGGATTCTTTGCAAGCTTTCCATTCAAGTTCCCTGGCTGCATTCTTAATGCATATACAGTACACACAGTGCTGTATTTAAGTTACCACAGCAGTAAGGGATATACACACTTCAATCTAAATGACTAGCGCCCTCCCGACAACTCCCTCTCCGTTTTCCATCCCATAGATCAGATTCAGGGTAACTAGAATTCATTGGGCTACACTGCAGGTTGGACTGGAGCCTCTACTCACAGGCTTGAGACTAATCAAAGTAGACAGGCCATGAATGTTTAATTTAATAACTATGAGTACTAGAGAAGGAGGAGAAAGAGAGGATGAGAGAGGACGAGAGAAAGAGAGGACGAGAGAGAGAGAGAGAGAGAGAGAGAGAGAGAGAGAGAGAGAGAGATGATGAGAAAGAGGTAAAACGAAAAATAGAGAAAGAAAACAAGAAAGGAAGAGGGGATAAGCTAAACAGATCTCCTAGGGGGTAAGATATTGCCCCTTCACTTTTCTTGTCTGACAGCGAGAGGGTATACTGTATAATAGAGATGTCTACCTGGCCGCCAGCCTAATGACGTTTCAGCCAGCTGTATTAGATCATCATTAGCCTGGGCGCTGTACTGTAGGACAGACACAAAGAGCTCTAGATCACATTATAGAGGATATGCTCTGCAGCTGGAATGCTATGTAATGCGATGTAATGGCTGCAGGTGGACTTAGCCAAATAGCGCCCGTTAGCGGAACACTGCAGTGCTTAATTGTGTTGTCCCCTGTTAGGTAAGATGTGAGCTGGATGTATATATATATATTTCATAATACAGTTTCCTACTATGCTAAGCTGATCAAGGGGTCGAAAATGTAGATATTGCCAGATGTTCACTGTCCGAGGAACATGCCGTGGAAGCTTTATTGCTGGGTAAAGTGTCCATAAGCAGAGGTAATTAAACTGTTCTGTGTTCTTTTTCTCTCTTCATCTCTGCCTGTCTTGTTGTACATGCAACCTGTCTCACATGCATTAATGAAAAAACCCATAAGATGTCAGCTGCTAATTTTCAGATTTACACCACATAAACCATTTTCACTGGACTATCTGTTGCTATCTGTTGCTGCTGTTCTGATTTCCCTGGGGGTTGGCCTTGCAATAACCAAGTGGTGAGACACAGCCCTCTATATTTAAATGTTTCAGGTACACTCCGATAGGTGTCTGCGTCACATATAGTATCTTCTATTGACATGATCTTCTATTGTTTGTCCTCATGTGTCTGTTTTTCAGCATAAAGTACTCTGTAGTCTCTTAGTGTGGACACCAGATGAGACCACACACACACAATAACCATCTCTCTTCTACACTTCATCCCTCTCCCCCTTCTCCCTAAATCCTCTAGCTTATATCACCTGCTTTGATGAACCCCTCCCGCATCTGAACTGGCTGACACAGAGGGCACAGCATGGTCATAGGCAAGAGGTCACTTGGTCGGGACAACAGGAAGTATTATTAAAGAGATGCTTACATTGAAATACAGACAGATGTAGTAGTCCCAGAGTTAATGATCCAAGGTCAGTTTTGAATTTCACCTCCTGATGATTATGATGACTGACCGTGTTAGAATAAAAGAAAAACAGGGCTTAATCATGCACTCTCTCTATCCACCTGTCTCTCATCTGCATGTATGTTTTGATGTGAGAGAGGAAGCCAGTCCCGTCATCGTCAATTATCATAATTACAATAAATGTATTATGTATTCATAACACCTGGATAATGAACTTCTTTCAATAAAGTGTTTTACATTCTCCACTGGTTGAAATTATGTATGTCATTGAAATACTATCTTGGTTCCTCAGATTAATGCAGATGAAGGGAGTTATGCATAGTTTTTTTTCTGTATATATGAATTACAAATCAATCATGTTTCTAGTCTTTTGCATAGTTAACCTTTTGAGTGCAGGGGGCAGTATTTTCGTTTTTGGCTAAAGAACGTACCCATTTGAAACGGCCTATTTCTCAGCCCCAGAAACTAGAATATGCATATAATTGTCAGATTAGGATAGAAAAATATTGTCTGTGAGTATAACAGAACTGGTATTTCAGGCGAAAACCTGAGGAAAATCCAACAAGGAAGTGCTGTTTTTCCTGAAAGCTCTCTGTTCCATTGGATGACTTGCCTCCATTTAAAGGGATATCAACCAGATTCATTTTCCTATGGCTTCCTCAAGGTGTGAACAGTCTTTAGACATAGTTTCAGGCTTTTATTTTGAAAAAATGAGCGAGAAAGAACCCATCGCGTCAATGGATGGCAGGGTGCCAGCAGAGTTTTTCATGCGCAACAGCTTGGAACAGCCATTTTCTCTCTCTCTTCCTATTGAAGAAGCTACATTCCGGTTGACATATTATCGATTATATATTGTAAAAACAACCTGAGGATTGATTATAAAAAACGTTTGACATATTTCTACGAACAATACAGATACTATTTGGAATTTTCGTCTGTGGAGCCTGTGGATTTCTGAACAAAACGCGCCAACCAACTGGAGGTATTTTGGATATAAAAATCATCTTTATGGAACAAAAGGAACATTTATTGTGTAACTGGGAGTCTCGTGAGTGCAAACAACCGAAAATCATCAAAGGTAAGCGAATTCATTTGTTGCTTTTCTTTTCAAATTAAATTACTAAAAATATTTAATTATCATGAAATCACAAGTGCGATATAGCAAAACACAGCTTAGCTTGTTGTTAATCCACCTGGGGTGTCAGATTTCAATAAAGCTTTTCGGCGAAAGCATACCATGCGTTTATGTAAGATCATCTTTCTCAGTAGACAAAATATTACAAACAGCTAGCAGCTAAGTAGATTTGTCACGAAAGTCAGAAAAACAACAAATTAATTCGCTTACCTTTGATGATCTTCGGTTGTTTGCACTCACGAGATGTTGATGAAAATGATCCCGGTAACGGGGTGGGTGCGTCAAGAAGTTAAACACTGTTTTCCATGCTTGTTCAAAGAACCATAAACAATTAATGAACATGCACCAGTGGAACGGTCGTTAAGACACTAACAACTTACAGACGGTAGGCATTTAAGGTCAGTTATGAACACTTAGGACACTAAAGAGGCCTTTCTACTGACTCTGAAAAATACCAAAAGAAAGATGCCCATGGTCCCTGCTCATCTGTGGGAACATGCCTTGGGCATGCTGCAGGTAGGAATGAGGACTGCAGATGTGGCCAGGGAAATAAATTGCAATGTCCGTACTGTGAGACGCGTAAGCCAGCGCTACAGGTAGACAGGATGGACAGGTGATCGTCCTCGCAGTGGCAGACCAGGTGTAACAACACCTGCATAGAATAGGTACATCCGAACATCACACCTGCGGGACAGGTACAGGATGGCATCAACAACTGCCCGAGTTACACCAGGAATGCACAATCCTTCCATCAGTGCTCAGACTGTCCACAATAGGCTGAGAGAGGCTGGACTGAGGGCTTGTAGGCCTGTTGTAAAGCAGGTCCTCACCAGACATCACTGGCTGCTGGACCAGACATGATTGGCAATAAGTGACAATCTTCACTGACGAGTCGCTGTTTTGTCTCACCAGGGGTGATGGTTGGATTTGCGTTTATCGTCGAAGGAATAAGCGTTACACCGAGGCCTGAGCTTGATCGATTTGGAGGTGGAGGGTCCGTCATAGTCGGGGGTGGTGTGTCACAGCATCATTGGACTGAGCTTGTTGTCATTGCAGGCAATCTCAACGCTGTGCGTTCGAGGGAAGACATCCTCCTCCCTCATGTGGTTCCCTTCCTACAGGCTCATCCTGACATGACCCTCCAGCATGACAATGCCACCAGCCATACTGCTCGTTCTGTGCGTGAATCCCTGCAAGCCAGGAATGTCAGTGTTCTGCCATGGCCAGCGAAGAGCCCGAATCTCAATCCCATTGACATTTAACATTACATTTAAGTCATTTAGCAGACGTTCTTATCCAGAGCGACTTACAAATTGGTGCATTCACCTTATGACATCCAGTGGAACAGTCACTTTACAATAGTGCATCTAAATCTTAAAGGGGGGGGGGGGTGAGAGGGAATACTTATCCTATCCTAAGTATTGACCACGTCTGGGACCTGTTGGATCGGAGGGCTAGGGCCATTCCCCCCCAGAAATGTCTGGGAACTTGCAGGGGCCTTGGTGGAAGAGTGGGGTAACAAGAACTGGCAAATCTGGTGCAGTCCATGAGGAGGAGATGCACTGGAGTACTTAATGCAGCTGGTGGCCACACTGACTGTTACTTTTGATTTTGACCCCCCTTTGTTCAGGGACACATTATTCAATTTCTGTTAGTCACATGTCTGTGGAACTTGTTCAGTTTATGTCTCAGTTGTTGAACCTTATGTTCATACAAATATTTACACATGTTAAGTTTGCTGAAAATAAACGCAGATGAAAGTGAGATGTCATTTAATTTAGTTAGCTAGCTATGTTACTTCAGCTGCATTGCAAGGCAAGCTTACACAATTGTATATTCAATTTGCAGTAAATGCTTTAGGTAGCTAGATTCTTTATATCCACTGTTTCACAAGACGACAGCCTGGTTTGCTGGTTTTCTCAGGAGTCCCTAAAACATTAAACAACACAAATTACAAATTAATTATCCTGTCACAACACTAGCTAGCTAGCTGGCTAATGTTAGCCAGTCAGATAACTTGCTAAATAGCGATTTTCGTAAATGAACTTTATGACGAAAATATGCACAAACGTTTGTCTCTACATATTCCTCTCAATTGTACATGTTTTGCTTGACTCGTTATGACAACTTACATTTGGTTCCACCGTAATGTTTTGTCAGCCATCTTTGTTGAAGAAAGCCCCAGGGACGGGTGGCTTGCGTCAAATTGGAACCACTCGATATGATTGGTCATATGAAAACCTTGGGACCCAAATGCATAATGAATGCTCTAACTCCCCCTTGCGGTGGCCTGGAGAAATGAAGCCATGACGCTGGGTACCTCTAAGTCCCGCAGTGTAAGCTCACAACTTTTAAAGGAGGAACCACTGTAGGCCTGAGGATGGGTAGCTATATATACACAGCTCATCTACACTGATCTATAAACAACTCGGGAGTGCCTTGGAGACAAAGCTTTAGTGATTATAAGGCTAATGTATGTCACACCAAGGCAATTGGGTGTCCTGGTTTACTGGGCAATGTGCGGGGGTGGAGAGAGGCAGAGCAGCCATTTTCTATGGCAGCACCTTTGTTGTGGCTAATACACGCTAGCTATGATAACCCAGACGTAGATACTACACTACAGTAGGTCAGGCAAAGGACCTAGTGAACTATTTTCAGCTGTGTATATATTCAACACATGGATAGAATAGAAGTCAATGACATCAGTCAGAAACAGGTCAATTCCATTTCAACTGCAAAATTTGGTGGCAGCGGTGGGCTCTGGGATGGTAAGCAGTCTGGGGCTCAGGGTGGTGAGAGCAGGTGAGCGATAGTGAATTGAAATTCACTGAATCTCCCGAGTTGACTGAAGGATCACATCGAACACTCCAGTTGAATATGGAAGCCTTTTTCTGAGAGACATCACTCTTTCTTTCAGTTCTGTTTCTCACGGGCTGTTCTATAACTCATTTATAATATCGCTCCCTCGCTTCATCTCTCTCTTTCTGAATCCCTCTCTGTACAGTAAAGCCCTGTTTAGTCTTTAGACAGGTGGATGGAGGTATGTGAGGAGAGGAGTCTTTTAAAGAGGCTCCTCGCCGATCACACAGATGTAAGGAACTTTTGAAGACAGTGGCTGATCAAACCTAGGCGCCAGATTTTGGCCATTGACAGACTCAGGATGTAAAACAGTGCAACTGTTCTCCAAAGCATCCGTCAGAGGGAGAGAGTGAGAGGAACAATCTGACTTTCCACAGGGACATCGGTTTCATCTCCACCCTCTTTTAAAAGGAAAATAGGAGTTTATTGTTGTTCCTGATGAAGCGTTAGATTCCATTTTGAAGCTCCTGAGAGAAGCAGAAGTCTTTTAACTTGTTCTCCTGCTATCCTCTTAAAATGACAACATTTCATCTATATATAGTCTTTAGATTGTGCTGGTGGTTTTGACTTTCCCCCAGCGCTTGATACTGTCTGTCACACACCAAGGTTTTTGACAGCTGCCAGACGAAAGAAACACGGTGTTGACACTTTGAACATTCAAATGAAGTTTGCCACGTAGCTTGAGTTATGCTAATGACGATGGGGGGGGGGGGGGGGGCAGATTGTGCTCGTTGTTGGAAGATTCTGGAGTGACAAAAACCTTGTCAGATACAAGGGGGTACATCAAAAACCTTGTCAGATACAAGGGGGTACATCAAAAACCACGCCGCTCACAAAGTTTGCGCCTCCACATCTCTCAGTTGCACTCTGAGAGTTCGTTGAGAAACGCTTTGAATTCAAAAACGCTTCGCTGCCTTGAAAAATATAAAGAGCTTCACAGAGAAGTGACTAAAAAGAGCGATAGGAAAACAGATCTGTGTGAACTGTTACAATCCAGGATGGGTTAGTTACTAGTGCAGTGAGTTACACACAGAACTGCACAACACCAGCGGCTGATTGATCTGTAAATAACCAGTGTACTTTTGATTGTCTTCAGACAGACTGAACCTCACCGTGAGGTGCAGCCGAGCCGCCATTTTACAGCGGGGAGTCCGAGAGGCCTCTGGAAGAGGCAGGTGGGAAACATCTGTGTGAAGTCTTGGGCAGAGACGCTGTTTTAGTGTGTGAGATCAGATTACAAAGACATGTCTTGGCAGATAAACTTGGGCAATATCACTGTAAGGAGGCAGAGAGAGTTAGTGAGCTAGTAGGCCTCAGGCTTTATTAACACACACATCATTCGCACAGACACACACACAGGCATGCAAAAACACACACACGAACACACACATACAACACACCAGCCTCCGAGAGCCTCTCTCTCCTAGTAAGGAGGTATAGAGAACAGTCTCACTATCACTACACTGAGAGGGCCCATCTCCAGTCAGACACAGACCACCAGGTAAACACAGTCTCAGTGAAGCCCATAGAAATGAGTTGACTTTAGACATAGTTATAGGCCAGTCTCCCAGACACAGATTGAGTTTGTTCCTAGACTAAACACATGTTCAATGGAGAATCCTACACGCCTAACACACCTTTGATGATTTGCATAATGAAAGTCTGTACAACCTTGGAAAAAGTTCCCCTTGCAGAAGTTTAGGTTAAGCCCTGTCCTTTTAACTAGGTTGGATGAGAGGAAAAAGCCTCTAGGACTGGGTCAACCCACCGGCTGGTGGCCCTACTACCCTAGCACCACTGACCCATTCTGGGGAGATTTATGTCCGTCCGACATGGAGCTGTTCCAGCAAAGTGTGTGTAAGGGTCACTGGGCGGCTCTCCAGGACCAAGAGTTGTCTCCATTGGTACATAGCAGCCTGGAGGTACACAGGCCCAGCCAGAGACAGAGACCACCAGCCAGCCTGCTACGTGGTGATTACTGCCTTTCTTCTCCGTGTGTGTCAAGGTCAAAGCAGACCTGTGATTACAGAGCTCACAGGGGCCATGGCTCCGGGGCTGGTGTGTGTCTGTGTGCGAGTGTGCGTGCAGTGGTTCAGGATTCCCTCTGAACATTCCTGCCCCATAGTGCTGGCTTTGAAGCCGGATCTCGAGGAATTTGGAAAATCTCTGCCTCTGAACTAGAGGTTGGGAAGAATAGAGGGGAGAGAGAGGAGGGTCGGGGGGGGTTGAACTGGGGCAGGGGGTGAAACTGAAGGTTGACGTAGGGGGTTGAGGTAGAGGGTTTAAGTAGAGTGGATAAGGTACAAGGGTGAGGCTGAGGAGTGAGGTAGAAGGTTGGGGGTGAGACTGATGGGTAAGTCTTAGGGGTGAGGGGGTGAAGTTGAGGATTGCGGGGCGAGTCTTGGGGTGAAGTTGAGGTTTGAGTCTGGGGGTGAGGAGGTGAAGTTGAGGATTGCGGTGCGAGTCTTGGGGTGAAGTTGAGGTTTGAGTCTGGGGGTGAGGGGGTGAAGTTGAGGATTGAGTCTGAGGGGTGAGGGGGTGAAGTTGAGGATTGAGTCTGGGGTTGAGGGGATGAAGTTGAGGAATGAGTCTGAGGGGTGAGGGGGTGAAGTTGAGGATTGAGTCTGAGGGGTGAGGGGTGAAGTTGAGGATTGAGTCTGGGGTTGAGGGGGTGAAGTTGAGGAATGAGTCTGAGGGGTGAGGGGGTGAAGTTGAGGATTGAGTCTGGGGTTGAGGGGGTGAAGTTGAGGATTGAGTCTGGGGTTGAGGGGTGAAGTTGAGGATTGAGTCTGAGGGTTGAGGGGATGAAGTTGAGGAATGAGTCTGGGGGTGAGGGGGTGAAGTTGAGGATTGAGTCTGGGGTTGAGGGGGTGAAGTTGAGGGGTGAGTCTGGGGGTGAGGGGGTGAAGTTGAGGATTGAGTCTGAGGGGTGAGGGGATGAAGTTGAGGAATGAGTCTGAGGGGTGAGGGGGTGAAGTTGAGGGGTGAGTCTGGGGGTGAGGGGTGAAGTTGAGGGGTGAGTCTGAGGGGTGAGAGGGTGAAGTTGAGGCTTGAGTCTGGGGGTGAAGTTGAGGGGTGAGTCTGAGGGGTGAGAGGGTGAAGTTGAGGCTTGAGTCTGGAGGGTGAAGTTGAGGGGTGAGTCTGAGGGGTGAGAGGGTGAAGTTGAGGCTTGAGTCTGGGGGTGAAGTTGAGGGGTGAGTCTGAGGGGTGAGAGGGTGAAGTTGAGGCTTGAGTCTGGGGGTGAAGTTGAGGGGTGAGTCTGAGGGGTGAGGGGGTGAAGTTGAGGCTTGAGTCTGGGGGTGAAGTTGAGGGGTGAGTCTGAGGGGTGAGGGGGTGAAGTTGAGGCTTGAGTCTGGGGGTGAGGGGGTGAAGTTGAGGGGTGAGTCTGGGGGTGAGAGGGTGAAGTTGAGGATTGAGTCTGGGGGGTGAGGGGGTGAAGTTGAGGGGTGAGTCTGAGGGGTGAGAGGGTGAAGTTGAGGATTGAGTCTGGGGGGTGAGGGGGTGAAGTTGAGGGGTGAGGTTGAAGGTGAGAAGAGGGAATCTGTTACCTGCTCCTGGTTCTCTAACTCTTTGTTCAGTAGTTTCTTCTCGGAGGAGTGCAGCTGCCTCTGGAGATTCTCCACCTTCTCCTGCAGAACCTTGAGAGACAGAAAAGGGAGAGCACATTTGAACAAGGGATAATGGAAGAGAGAGAGATTGGAGAACAATATAGTTTAAAAGAGAGAGAAAGAGGACAGAGATAAATGACAAATGATAGAGATGAAAAATAAAAAGAGGAGGGAGAGATGGCAGAAAGAGAGATGTGACTCTCAGATTAACGGTGTATTAAAAGGCTAATGATAAAGTGGTGACAGTCATTATTGGAAAGCTGGGCTCATTACCCAGAGTCATTCACAAGGAGATAGAGAGAAAGGCACACAGGGAATTAACTACTGTTAACTGTCTGGGCTTTAAACATCAAACACACACACGTCTCTTGTGAATACATTGTGGATCATTATATTGGTGCAGTTTCAGATATGAACACTGAACACTACACCTGCATTATGAGTGTAGGCTGGCTACCAGATACCTGAGATTCAAACAGTTTACCAGTGATTCTACCAGGGTACACAATGCCCTCCATGAATCTACTGCCAGTACTGCTGGGCAGGCATACAACAACTACTGTATGGCATGAATACCAGTAAAGGAAGGCTTCCACATCTAAGCAGTGTATTATTTTGCATCCCCAAACTCTGGATAGAAGATAGAGGACTAAGCCTTGTTCACATTGGCAGGTTGAAGTGACTCAGTCCATTTTTTGGGCATATCAGATTCTAATCTGTTCTTTTTCATGCAGTCTGAACAGCCAAAAAGCTTGAATCAGATATTTCAAGACAGATTTCAAACCACCTTCGTAGATGGTTTGAAGACAGATATAAATCTGATTCCTGGCCATGTGACTTGTGTCTGAATGGTAAAATCTGATTTATTTTTTGCGCCGAAGAGTTTTTAACAGTTATTTGGCATATTTTGTTGCTTGCAGCTACTCTGTTGACAGTTTGACAAGAACCCCTCCCCGGGTACACACAGTTTTTTGTCCTAGCACTAGACAGCTGATTCAAACAATCAAAGCTTGATGATGAGTTTGTTATTTGAATCAGCTGTGTAGTGCTAGGGCATAAACCAAAACGTGCACCCATGGGGGGCCCGGGACAGAGTTTGGGAAACCCTGAACTAGTTCTTCTGGGGCTTGCCAAAAACAACTTGTTTTGAAAGTTGGATCATATGAGGCTTTAAAAGTCTTCTTACACTATGATTTTGAACATTCAAAGCAACTGGGACACGTCCACGGCAGGCACTGTTGTCACCTTAGCTTGTTACAGATCTTCTGTGTGATAGGAACCACGAGCATCAACACCAATCAGCCTACACCACTGCGCACACACCCGCCATTACTATGACAACTAGCATAGCCATGACTGCTGTCTGAACCGATCTGGTCACTTGTAACTTGCTGTTTGGACAGTCAGTATTCCAAAACGGATTGGAAAAACAAAACTGATTTGAGCATTAAGGCCATCAGAGTGAACAAGGCTTTAGAGGTTTGTGTGATGAATAGCAGATGAGAGGATCGCGGCGGACAAGAGAGAAGAAATTGGAGAAAGTGGAGAAATTAACAGAATAGCGGAGAAGAAGAGGAGTGGAGAAAAGAACAGAATAGTGGAGAAGAAGAGGAGTGGAGAAAAGAACAGAATAGTGGAGAAGAAGAGGAGTGGAGAAAAGAACAGAATAGTGGAGAAGAAGAGGAGTGGAGAAAAGAACAGAATAGTGGAGAAGAAGAGGAGTGGAGAAAAGAACAGAATAGTGGAGAAGAAGAGGAGTGGAGAAATTAACAGAATAGCGGAGAAGAGGAGTGTAACGATGTTCGTCTGTTGTTTGAAGAGAGTCAGACCGAAATGCAGCGTGTAGGTTACTCATGACTTTTAATGAAGAATAATGCGGTACATGAAATAACTGAAGAAGAAAACAACAAATGAGAGAAACTAATTACAGCCTATCTGGTGACTAACACAGAGACAGGTACAATCACCCACGAAATACAACGCGCACTCAGGCTACCTAAATACGATTCCCAATCCGAGACAACAAGAATCAGCTGACTCCAATTAGGAATCGCCTCAGGCAGCCAAGCCTAACTAGACACACCCCTAATAATACACACTCCCAATTAATACAAACCCCAATACGAAATACAACATATAAACCCATGTCACACCCTGGCCTACCCAAACATATAACAAAAACACAAGATACAATGACCAAGGCGTGACAGAACCACCCCCCTAAGGTGCGGACTCCGGGACGCACCTCAAGAGCATAGGGAGGGTCCGGGTGGGCGTCTCTCCATGGTGGCGGTTCTGGCTCGGGACGTGGACCCCACTCCATAAATGTCCTAGTTCCTCCCCTTCGCGTCCTAGGATAATCCACCTTCTCCGCCGACCATGGCCTAATAGTCCTCACCCTGATCCCCACATAACTGAGGGGCAGCTCGGGACCGAGGGGCAGCTCGGGACCGAGGGGCAGCTCGGGACAGAGGGGCAGCTCGGGACAGAGGGGCAGCTCGGGACAGAGGGGCAGCTCGGGACAGAGGGGCAGCTCGGGACAGAGGGGCAGCTCGGGACAGAGGGGCAGCTCGGGACAGAGGGGCAGCTCGGGACAGAGGGGCAGCTCGGGACAGAGGGGCAGCTCAGGACAGAGGGGCATCTCAGGACAGAGGGGCATCTCAGGACAGAGGGGCATCTCAGGACAGAGGGGCATCTCAGGACAGAGGGTCAGCCCGGGACCGAAGCAGCCCGGTACTGAGGGGAAGCCCGGTACTGAGAGGCAGCCCAGTACAGAGAGGAAGCCCAGTACAGAGAGGAAGCCCAGTACTGAGAGCTCAGTACTGAGAGCTCAGTACTGAGAGGAAGCTCAGGCAGGTAATAGGCTCCGGTAAATCCTGGCTGGCTGGTGGAACTGGATGATTCAGGTTGTCTGGCCGATCTAGAAGATCTTGGCAGACTGGCACTTCTGGCGGATCCTGGCAGACTGGCACTTCTGGTGGATCCTGGCAGACTGGTGACGCTGGGCTGACTGGCGGCGCTGGGCAGACTGGGAGCACTGGCGGCGCTGAACAGGCGGGAGACTCCAACAGCGCAGGAGAGGAGAAAAGCTCTGGCTGCGCTAAACAGGCGGGAGACTCCAACAGTGCAGGAGAGGAGAAAAGCTCTGGCTGCGCTGAACAGGCGAGACTCACTGGGAGAGGAGAAAAGCTCTGGCGCGCTGAACAGGCCGACTGGGATCACTGGTGGCGCTGAACAGACAGGAGACTCCGGCAGCGCAGGAGAGGAGAAAGGCTCTGGCTGCGCTAAACAGGCGGGAGACTCCAACAGTGCAGGAGAGGAGAAAAGCTCTGGCTGCGCTGAACAGGCGAGACGCACTGGACGCGCTGGGCCGACTGGTAGCACTGGTGGCGCTGGACAGACAGGAGACTCCGGCAGCGCAGGAGAGGAGAAAGGCTCTGGCTGCGCTAAACAGGCTGGAGACTCCGATAGCACAGGAGGGGAGAAAAGCACTGGCTGTGCTGAACAGGCGAGGCGCACTGGAGGCCTGGTGCGTGGTGCTGGAACTGGTGGTACTGGCCCGAGGACACGCACAGGAAGCCTGGTGCGGGGAGCTGCTACCGGAGGACTGGTGTGTAGAGGTGGCTCTGGATAGACCGGACCGTGCAGGCGCACTGGAGCTCTTGAGCATCGAGCCTGCCGAAGCTTACCTGGCTCGATGCCCACTCTAGCCCGGCCAATAGGAAGGGCTGGTATGTGTCGCAGCTGGCTCTGCACCCGCACTGGAAACACCGTGCGCTCCATAGCATAACACGGTGCCTGCCCGGTCTCTCTAGCCCAACGGTGAGCACAGGGAGTATGCGCAGGTTTCCTACCTGGCATAACTATTCTCCCTTTTAGCCCCCCCCAATAAATTTTTTGGGGTGACTTTCCGGTTTCCACCCGCGTCGCCGTGCTGCCTCCTCATACTTGCGCCTCTCCACTTTAGCTGCTTCTATTTCCTCCTTGGGACGGCGATATTCTCCCGGCTGCGCCCAGGGTCCTTTTCCGTCTAATATCATCTCCCAAGACCAGAAGTCCTCATATTGCTGCTCCTCACAATTAACAGGGAGAGTAGGCTCAGGTCTGACTCCTGACTCTGCCACTCTCTCTCTGCGCTTTCCCCGTTACCTTCGGTTTTCGCTCTGTATAACCGTGCTTTCCTTTTCGATTCCATACGTGTATAGCCCTCTTTGCATTGCTGTAGGGAATCCCAGGCGGGCTCCTGCACTCGCTCTGGGTCGGCCGCCCACCTGTCGATTTCTTCCCACGTCGTATAATCCCTGCTTCTGCCGTCCATAACGTCCTCCTTTAGATCCTGCCAGTTCACACGCTGCTCGGTCTGTGAATGGTGGTGGGTGATTCTGTAACGATGTTCGTCTGTTGTTTGAAGAGAGTCAGACCGAAATGCAGCATGTAGGTTACTCATGACTTTTAATGAAGAATAATGCGGTACATGAAATAACTGAAGAAGAAAACAACAAACGAGAGAAACTAATTACAGCCTATCTGGTGACTAACACAGAGACAGGTACAATCACCCACGAAATACAACGCGCACTCAGGCTACCTAAATACGATTCCCAATCCGAGACAACGAGAATCAGCTGACTCCAATTAGGAATCGCCTCAGGCAGCCAAGCCTAACTAGACACACCCCTAATAATACACACTCCCAATTAATACAAACCCCAATACGAAATACAACATATAAACCCATGTCACACCCTGGCCTACCCAAACATATAACAAAAACACAAGATACAATGACCAAGGCGTGACAAGGAGTGGAGAAAAGAACAGAATAGTGGAGAAGAAGAGGAGTGGAGAAATTAACAGAATAGCGGAGAAGAAGAGGAGTGGAGAAATTAACAGAATAGCGGAGAAGAAGAGGAGTGGAGAAAAGAACAGAATAGTGGAGAAGAAGAGGAGTGGAGAAAAGAACAGAATAGCGGAGAAGAAGAGGAGTGGAGAAAAGAACAGAATAGCGGAGAAGAAGAGGAGTGGAGAAAAGAACAGAATAGCGGAGAAGAAGAGGAGTGGAGAAAAGAACAGAATAGCGGAGAAGAAGAGGAGTGGAGAAAAGAACAGAATAGCGGAGAAGAAGAGGAGTGGAGAAAAGAACAGAATAGCGGAGAAGAAGAGGAGTGGAGAAAAGAACAGAATAGCGGACAAGAAGAGGAGTGGAGAAAAGAGAATAGGAGAAGAAGAACAGAATAGCGGAGAAGAAGAGGAGTGGAGAAAAGAACAGAATAGCGGAGAAGAAGAGGAGTGGAGAAAAGAACAGAATAGCAGAAGAAGAGGAGTGGAGAAAAGAACAGAATAGAGAAGAAGAGGAGTGGAGAAAAGAACAGAATAGTGGAGAAAAGAACAGAATAGAGAAGAAGAGGAGTGGAGAAGAAGAGGAGTGGAGAAAAGAACAGAATAGTGGACAAGAAGAGGAGTGGAGAGGACTGTTTCCCTCTCCTGCTCTAAATGATAGCAGTGGAAAGAAAGAAAGGCTTGGATCCTGAATGCGACTCAGAACCAGATGTCTCACACACACGCGTGTTAACTTCACATTTGATTAGGCCTCACGAGAACCAGAGCACACGCACACAAGGTAAGTCCACTGGTATGGGTGTTGATGGCTTGATGGGGGCTGTGTGTGTTAGGCAGAGAGGCACTGCTAAGCATCAGCATTATGACACTCCCTGCAGTGTGTGTGTGTGTGTGTGTGTGAATGAGTAAGGCAGGTGTTCCCATCCATTCCTATGGTTGAGGGAAATATAGCTCAGGTAATAACCATGACTGACTGGTAATATACAGCCCATCCACTCAACATAAATGACTAACATCATGTAGGTTTAACATTAACTGCAGCTCCTGGGAAGCACAACCCCGACGCATTGAACACAGATCACGAAAAGGTCAAAAATGTTGGGTAACAATTTATGTACCTACAAAATTTTTACTAACTACAGTTATTACTGTGTAGTTACATGGGTATCAGGGTTAACTTAAGATAGTGTTACATCAAACTATCTTTCTTCAAACTGTCTATCCCTTCGCACAATATTATGAGACAACAACAGACGTCAAAAAGGAGTGCAAAGATCTGAATTCAAAGCTCAGTCAAATTTCCATGGTTGAAAGTAACTTTAGGAATGATTGATGCGGCCACCAGCACACATTCCCCTTCCAAGTGGTTCTGTTCATTAATGCATTAAAAGGATCCGTCTGCTTTCCGCTTTTTGAACTGGACCCTTCCTGTTCTAAGTCAACACAGTGTGTCGCCCAAATGACACCCTATTCTCTATCTAGTGCACTACTTTTGACCAGAGCCGTGGGAAATTCCTTATGGGCCCTAGTCAAAAGTAGTGCACTAAATAGGGAATATGGTTCCATTTGGGACTCTATCACAGAGACTCACTGGATGAGGTGAATAAGTGTATTGGCAGATGAATATGATACTGGTTGATGTTATTCTATTAATCAGGCTCCGTCTTCTCCAGTCACGGTCCTCTCTGCTTCCTTCTGATCACGTCAAGCACTTCACTCCAACTGACTTGTTTACAATTACCATAAAACTTCAATTAGCCGGGCATCTGCACACATTTCAGCAAACAAATGGCTGTTCCAAACAAATGGCTGTTCCAAACAAATGGCTGTTCCAAACAAATGGCTGTTCCAAATAAATGGCTGTTCCAAATAAATGGCTGTTCCAAACAAATGGCTGTTCCAAACAAATGGCTGTTCCAAACAAATGGCTGTTCCAAACAAATGGCTGTTCCAAACAAATGGCTGTTCCAAACAAATGGCTGTTCCAAACAAATGGCTGTTCCAAATAAAAGATTGGTCTAAATGTGTAACGTATACGCTGGGAGTCAGGAGGCAGATGCAGAAGGGGAGTTTAATGAATAAGAAAAGGCAGATAAACAAAACAGGAGAAGTGTACTGGACGTGACCAAAACCAATACTGTCTGATGAGGGCACTGAGGGCTAAATAAAGGGAGGGTAATCAAGGTAATGATGGGGTCCAGGTGTGCGTAATGATGGAGAGCAGGTGTGCGTAATGATGGAGAGCAGGTGTGCGTAATGATGGAGAGCAGGTGTGCGTAATGATGGTTGCCAGGACCGGTGGTTAGTAGACTGGTGACATCGAGTGCTGGAGCGGGAATAGGCGTGACAAAACTGTTTAGGAGTTTACTATGGACACAGATCTGATATTCTCACGGTCATGTGCACTCAAATGTTATGTGATTTTATTCTGTCATCGTTGCTAGCCATGGTGCCACCAAACAATGTATGGTGCTGAAGCACGGAAATGGGGGTGTCTGATAGTGAACGCTAATAATCGGGAAGCAAGTACAAGGAGTGAATTTAATAAATAAACAAACATGGAAAAAACAAGAAACACAAGTTGCGTAGAGACATGAAACATATAAACAGGAACAACAACACCTGAGGAAAGAACCATAGGGAGTGACAGATATAGAGGTCATCAGGAAGGTGATGGGGTCCAGGTGTGCGTAACGATGGTGGCAGGTGTGTGTAATAATGAGTAAACTGGCGACAACGAGCGCCAGAGAGGAGGAGCGGGAGTAGACGTGACAGATAGGCAGCCTTTCAAGTCTGATTTGCTTATCTTTGTTATTATAATGTTTACATTGGCCATACTGGTCACAAACAGTGTGGTAGTCTTTTCAAAATGTATTGAGCAAAAGCTGTGTGCATTAAGGAAATAGAAGCCTGTCTCTAATACGCGCCGGTTGTGTTTAGTGATTAAAGAAAATAAACGCCCAAACTATTCATTGAAGTTTTCCGGTATCCAACTTGCCTCGCATTTCATCAGTTGAAGATTGTTTGATTGCTAGTCTAAGGCTTGAACTTTTTAGCTTCTGGTCACGTATTACTGTAATTGGGGTGTTGTGTTCATGGACTAGCATGTTTAATATGAACTGTGCAATACATCATCTATGTGATGTTATACACAGAGGTTATGTGTGAGGTGACCGAACTCTGGGATAGGAATAGCAAGGGTGTAGAGAATGAATCTCTCTCTCTCTCTCATACACACACACACTTCCCCTCCTGAGGATAGCCCAATTACCCCACCATGTCACCCCCCCTCTGGGGCCCCCTGACCCCCCTTTCCCCATTCCCAGCACCATGACACAGCGTTTCCTGAACGTCTGAGTGAAGGCTTCTGGGAAGAGATGAAGAGCGTGCTGACTGTACTCTGATCTCTTCATCTGGTTGATGAAACACTACAGGGCCAGAGCATCACTGCACAAACGCATCAGTCCTGGAAGGAATCATTAATAGATGCATGATAATGAATGACTCCATGGCTTCATAATGGAATCCCTGTATGAATCAGACAGACCTTCCTCCAGGCCTCTTCACTGATCACCATCATATACATGTGTCTGTGACAAATAACATTTGATTTGATCCATCCTCATCATCTCCTAAAGTTACCAAAAAATCAGGGATAAGTCTCCAACCACACCCTATTCCCTATGTAGTGCACTTCTTTTGATATCTGGTCACACTACTTTTTTTTTCTCAAATATTTTTTATTAAACACACACAAGAATGGTATATAGGTATACAAGACAGGTATACAATTCTTATCTAAACATAGATACCCAACTGCTCGGGTGGCAGGGCCAGCACACGCTGCCCAAAGGTAGATTAAAATATTACAATTGAGAGTGCGTTAATACGTACAAATTCACAACGCTGACTCGTCCAAGTAGGAGAGGAAAGGCTACCAAATTTGATCAAATGTTGATAATTTATTGTTCAGAATATATCTAATTCTTTCTAAGTGTACAGTGTTTGCCAATTCACTGAGCCATAATTTGGTAGAGGGCGCTTCCCTCCTTTTCCAAAACAACAAGATTTGTTTTTTTGCCGAAATGAGACCATAAGAGATTAGTTGTTTTTGGGGGTTGGTTAATCCGTTTAGGGACTCAGATACTCCCAGGATTATCAGAAGTGGGTCTGGATCTGTCACACTACTTTTGACCTCTGATTAAACGTAGTGCACTATATATTATGGAATAGGGTGCCATTTGGGAACTAGAGACGGTCTGTCTAGGACAATAGAGTTGTAGTATCTGAAGATAGTTCCTTGATTGTTCCTCAAAAATTCTATAGAATATAAACACAAGATTCAATAGAATAGATCCAATTCAACTGTTGTGGAGGATATGGGTGATCCTTCCATCCAGACTCCATACTACTGTACCCATAGCCTGAGGACCAGGAGAGTCCCTCCTCAGTCTGGTTACCCCAGTGATCCTGCTCTCCCCCTGGGCACAGATCTCTAGGCTCAGCCTCTCTCACTGTTCTGAAGGGATAGGACTGGATCAGGGCCTGATCCATGGAACCTTACTGAGAAGAAACAACCTCCCCATTCCCAAACCTGCTCCCACTGCACAGATCTCACCCAGAGGCCATCCAGATTCCCCACCCCTGGTTGATCCTAGATACACCTTAGATACCCCATCTGTTTTCCCAAAACTTTGAAGAAGTGTTATGGTTAGCGCCTCTCCCAGATGCTACATCTGTGATCCATCTCTATCTTCATCTCTCTCCTTCTCTCTCACACACACTCATTCATTCTCTCCATCCCTCCCTCTCTCCTTCTTCCTCTCTATCTGCCTGTGAATGTGTGATTTTCTATGGAGGATAATTCCAAAGTGTCTCCAGATGGGTTAGGGTGATATGGTCTCAGCCATCCAGACTGGAATCAACAGACGTGGCAAATTCTATTTCCTGAGGGAGAGGATGAGGGGGAGAGGTGGAGGATGAGGAAGGAGAGAGAGGGAAGGAAGAGGAGGAGCGGTATAGGGAGATGTGGGAGGAGCAAGAGAGAAGCTGGAGAAGAGAAGGGAGAGGGAGAAAGAAGGGAGATGAGGAAGAGGAGGACTGCAGGGCCACTGCTGGAATGGCCTTATCCCCTCTGTATCAGCAGTGTACTTCTCTCTAAAGTGGAAGTTGGGCTCAAAGCATTACCTCACACACATAAACCAACACACTCTTCAAAACATTACCTCACACACTCCTCAAAGCATTACCTCACACACATAAACCAACACACTCCTCAAAACATTACCTCACACACCTAAACCAACACACTCCTCAAAACATTACCTCACACACATAAACCAACACTCCTCAAAGAATTACCTCACACACATAAACCAACACACTCCTCAAAACATTACCTCACACACTCCTCAAAGCATTACCTCACACACATAAACCAACACACTCCTCAAAACATTACCTCACACACTCCTCAAAACATTACCTCGCACACATAAACCAACACACTCCTCAAAACATTACCTCACACACATAAACCAACACACTCCTCAAAACATTACCTCACACACTCCTCAAAGCATTACCTCACACACATAAACCAACACACTCCAAAAACATTACCTCACACACATAAACCAACACTCCTCAAAGCATTACCACACACACATAAACCAACACACTCCTCAAAACATTACCTCACACACATAAACCAACACATTCCTCAAAACATTACCTCACATACACCAACACTCCTCAGAGCATTACCTCACACACATAAACCAACACACTCCTCAAAGCATTACCTCACACACATAAACCAACACACTCCTCAAAACATTACCTCACACATTCCTCAAAACATTACCTCGCACACATAAACCAACACACTCCTCAAAACATTACCTCACACACATAAACCAACACTCCTCAAAGCATTACCTCACACACATAAACCAACACATTCCTCAAAACATTACCTCACACACATAAACCAACACATTCCTCAAAACATTACCTCACATACACCAACACTCCTCAGAGCATTACCTCACACACATAAACCAACACACTCCTCAAAGCATTACCTCACACACATAAACCAACACACTCCTCAAAACATTACCTCACACATTCCTCAAAACATTACCTCACACACATAAACCAACACACTCCTCAAAGCATTACCTCACACACATAAACCAACACACTCCTCAAAGCATTACCTCACACACATAAACCAACACATTCCTCAAAACATTACCTCACACACATAAACCAACACTCCTCAAAGCATTACCACACACACATAAACCAACACTACTCAAAGCATTACCACACACACATAAACCAACACACTCCTCAAAACATTACCTCAGACACATAAACCAACACACTCCTCAAAACATTACCTCAGACACATAAACCAACACACTCCTCAAAACATTACCTCACACACATAAACCAACACACTCCTCAAAACATTACCTCACACACATAAACCAACACACTCCTCAAAACATTACCTCGCACAAATACACCAACTCACTCCTCAGAGCATTACCTCACATACATAAACCAACACACTCCTCAAAACATTACTTCACACACATAAACCAACACACTCCTCAAAGCATTTCATACAGGCACAGGCATGCCGTAATATTAACACAAGTTCTAAAGGTGAGTATAAAATCAAACAAAATTACACACACACACACACACACACACACACACACACACACACACACACACACACACACACACACACACACACACACACACACACACACACACACACACACACACACACACACACACACACACACACACACACACACACACACACACACAAGACCTGAATCATCTTTCCTGGGTGGTCTCCTCCTGCAAAGATAAGGCCAGTACACTTCCCTCGGGTGAACTAAAATCAACAGCAGAGAGAAGAAGGGGAAGGAAAGCAGCAGTGGTTGTCTTCATGTTTCTATTTGCAGTATGCTGTCAGAAAGCTTCTCAGAGTCAGATTAAAGAGATACTCTGATGACCCTGAGGTGGTCCTCTGTAGCTCAGTTGGTAACGGCTCTTGCAATGCCAGAATAGTGGGTTCGATTCCCGAGGCCACCTATACATAACAAATGTATACACGCACGACTGTAGGTCACGCTGGGTAAAAGTGTCTGCTAAATGACATTAAATTGAAGAGTTAGCTAGGCAGAACTACTGCAGACGGACTGCTGCAGGAGGAACCTCCAACTGGCAGCACAGCCTCAGGGCAGCTAGATCACACAGACACACACGGCAAAGTGCCCGCACACAATGCAAAATGTACACATGCACGGCCAAACATGCACACACAGAGACACACCACCAATTGTACCCACACACACTCACAATTCAGTCTGTGTGGGTGTAACTACATGTGTGTGTTCACGTGTGATTACCAAACTACCTTGAAATGACTGTGGTATGAGAGAGAAAGAGGGAGGGAAAGAGAGTGGTGGTTTGCATCATGCGTGGCTTCTGATGTCTGAATGTAAAGGAGAGATTTGGGTTTGCTCTTTAAAGCCCTTTTGATGGGCATAGTGTGTGTGTGTGTGTGTGTGTGGTTGTCACTGTGGCCTGAGCTCTGAGCCTATCAAAATAGAACAGAGAAAAATAAGAGATAATTGAAAGCGTGATGGAGAGATCTACTGTGTAGGTTTGTAATAAAGTAAACCTGCTGCAGCTAAGCCACATTCCCAGAGGAAGAACCCTGCTCTCTGTACCTCTGTCACCTCCAGGTGCTGCCGGCTATAGTGTCACAGTTGAAAGGGAATAGGAAAACGCTTGTACATACTGTATTCGTGCATACATCCAGGTTTATTGCAGGCGTTCAGGAGAGTCCCAAGCCATATATCAAGAGTCAACTGTACTGTTGCCCTTTACACTCGCACCCGTATATATATGGCTTCAAAATGGCAGATCTGGACACTAATAAGCGCCTAAATTGGAACGTAGTGGCTGTACAGTAACATGCTATACATGACGTCAGAGCTCTGGCTCTGCTCTTCACAGCTCTGTATGTGTTTTGACTAACAGCCATTTTGAGCTTGAGCGCGACAAGCGCGTGGGCCATTCTTTTTCTCTGAGTGAGGAGGATGCTGTAAACGTTGAGGTCCAAATGTGAACTTCACATCCCCCAAATCATAAAACTCATGTCATATACAGTGTCAACGTTATTAATCACTATGTTTACAGTACAGTTACAAGATGACATGGCGTCATAGCCTGGGTTGTTCTGAACACAACGAGCCTGCTTGTCTATTGTGAAGAACATTTGCCGCAGCACACGTAAACAACAACAGCGTAAACAACAACAGTAATTGTGTGATGGCGGATGGGGAGGGTTGTGTCCCAAACAAAACAACTTGCTGTAGTTCTTCAACAACACAGCTAGGAGAGATCAAAAAACTACCTGCATTGAATTTGCTTAGGAACTGTGCACACATTGGAGAGGTGTGTGGTCACTTGGAAACACCAGTTAGATCTCTCACTCAAAATGTTGCAGGTCTTATGTTGCACCTACACAACTATTTCCACGAATAAAATAATCTCATGTTACTGAATGTATCCAAAATAGTTTAAGATGTAGTTGTCAACAAATGCAGAAAAGTAGAGTAAAAGTAGAGTAACAGTAGAGTAAAAGTAGAATGCACATGAAATCAGCAGTGTAATATTTAGAATCAGTCTTGTGTCAGGTGAAATGTTGTGTCCTCACCTTTGGTCTAATATTTTCCAAATACATTTCATATTTCTTCTGTACCAAACATTTCAAATTCTATATAGGTCAATTCCCACTAGTGTAAAGGATTCATGGGCTTTCACCTCGATATTGTAGTACAGAGACTATACTGGTATTATGACACCTTCCTGTAATGGGTTTCTCACATGGTATTCTGGAATGTTATCTCCCTCACTTCCTGTGATTACTGGATCAAACGATTCTGGGAATTTGCCCACGCCAGGAAAACTCATCAGTCAACCAGCACCACACACGGGCACGCACACACGGGCACGGGCACGCACACGCACGCACACACACACACACACACACACACACACACACACACACACACACACACACACACACACACACACACACACACACACACACACACACACACACACACACCTCTGAGGCATCAGTCTTAATATGGACCAGTATACACACACCTGCAGAGGGTCAGCCTAGTCCTGGGTATGTGGCTGTGCCACAGGCTTTATTGCGTTTATTTAGTTTCACCCCATTTTGCCCTCAGAACAGCCTCAGTTTGTCAGGGCATGGACTCTATGAGGTGTCAAGCATTCCACAGGGATGCTGGCCCATGTTGACTCCAATGCTTTCCACAGTTGTGTCAAGTTGGCTGGATGTCCTTTGGATGGTGGACCATTCTTGATACACACGGGAAACTGTTGAATGTGAAAAACCCAGCAGTGTTGCAGTTCTTGACACAATCAAACCAGTGAGCCTACTACTACATATCCTGTTCAAAGGCACTTCAATATGTTGTCTTGCCCATTCACTCTCTGAATGACACACATACACAATCCATGTCTAATTGTCTCAAAGCTTAATGTGTGTGTGTGTGTGTGTGTGTGTGTGTGTGTGTGTGTGTGTGTGTGTGTGTGTGTGTGTGTGTGTGTGTGTGTGTGTGTGTGTGTGTGTGTGTGTGTGTGTGTGTGAGCGTGTGAGAGAGTTAGAGATAGAGACATGGTCTTGACTCAGACGTGTGTGTGTGTGTGAGCATGTGAGAGAGTTAG
>NC_060188.1:7613452-7618452 GCF_021184085.1 Oncorhynchus gorbuscha
TGTGTGAGACAGGAAGTGTTGCTGAGGGGAGCAGGAACAGCAGTGTGGATCAAAGAGGACCAATGTGCCACTATGGGCGGGTACCATTGTTTATTCATCAACCGGCTCTCCCTTTTGGCAGCCGGAGGTGAACATGTATGTGTGTGTGACAGAGGGGGCAGGAGGGAGAGAAGAAGAGACAGGGAGAAGAAAGAGGAAAAGACAGGGGAAAGGAGAGAGAACCCTAACCCTCCAGTTTGATATGTATGACAAGACTAAAGGTGTTAGAGGTGAGGAAACCACCATAGACTTGAGATGGACTTAGAGCCTCCAGTCCCTCTAACGACTCGCCCTGCTCCCTCCCTCCCTGGGTAGTGTGGGTATTGAGTGGTGTGACATCAACATCACTTCCTGTTTTCCTACTTCCCTTTCATCCCTCTCTTTCTTTCATCTGTGGATGGGTGGATCCTATCAGAGAGAAACAAAGAGAATGAGAGACAGACAGACAGACAGACAGACAGACAGACAGACAGACAGACAGACAGACAGACAGACAGACAGACAGACAGACAGACAGACAGACAGACAGACAGACAGACAGACAGACAGACAGACAGACAGACAGACAGACAGACAGAGAGCGAGAGACAGAGAGCGAGACAGAGAGCGAGAGATGGAGAGAGAGAGAGCGAGAGATGGAGAGAGAAAGAGAGCGAGAGATGGAGAGAGCACGAGAGAGAGCGAGAGAGAGAGAGAGAGAGAGAGAGAGCGAGAGAGAGAGCGAGAGAGAGAGAGAGAGAGAGAGAGAGAGAGAGATGGAGAGAGAGAGAGCGAGAGATGGAGAGAGAGAGAGAGCGAGAGATGGAGAGAGCACGAGAGAGAGCGAGAGAGAGAGAGCGAGAGAGCGAGAGAGAGAGAGAGAGAGAGAGAGAGAGAGAGAGAGAGAGAGAGAGAGAGAGAGAGAGAGAGAGAGAGAGCTGCCTGGTAGATAAGGGTAATTTTTCATTACATTTACATTCCAGGATCTACAGTACATGTGTCACATGTCATATCTATTGAGGAAGGGGACGATGGTGGGGATATGGACATTGGTGTGAAGTTGAGCATGGATGAAAGTGGCATGTTGGAGACAGAACCTACGGACCAGGGAGCATCCCTAGCAAAGGACACATCCTCAAGTGGTACCAATCCAGATTCATCAAACCCAGACGTTGTCACGTACAAGGAACCTGAGAAACCCTCAGAACAGGAGGACTCATCACCTGTCTCTGACCCAGGACAAGACCTCTCTCAAGCCCTGGATGGGGGGATGAAAAGCGGGTGACTTCTCCTTCAGATGCAGATATTGTCTCTGGAGCAGTGGAGCCCGAGGACCTAGAAGACACGGTCCTTTCGCACACAATTTTCTAGGTTATATCTGCTTATGTGACTCATCCATATATTTTTAGGGCTTGTTTGTCTGGTGTCCTTAGCCTTGCAGTGACTTCAGACTGTGGATGCCGTACAGGCAGGCTCTTTATCTCCCAGATTACAAGAAAAAAGTATGGAAAATGTACACACTCATTACTGCAAGTCGCTAAATGACTAAAATGTAAATGAGGTCTACACAAGGGTGTCACAATAATGACATAAGAACAGGTGTTATTAACATTCAGGAACAACCCTTTGTTTGGGCCAGCCAATTAGTGCTAATGACGGGTGTTTCTGGGATCAGAGGGGAGGAGGAGGGAGGGTGTGGAGTGAGTTCCGACTCAGTGAGAGGGAGGAAGCTAGAACAGGAATGAGAAGACTCATCTCTTTATCACGATCTACATTTATTATGACTTCAATCATTGTGTCTTGCCATAACAGAGCTGCTACTTGGCACCGCTCAGATCTTCTGGTCAAATCAATGTGGAGGGACTTACAAATCATCCTGTGTGGTCATATCTGACACAGTTTGTATCTGACCTGTGATCCTCTGGATCCACACAGAACAGGCAGGCTCGGGACGGTCCTACCATGAGATGCCTGTTTACCCGTCCTCTCTCTAGAGGTTACAGCCGTGGAGACAGTGGTACTAAACTAGAAATAAGGCCAAAAGCAGTTTCATCTGGTCAGAGGGCAGAAGGGACATAAGACACCGCAGACACATCTACAACAACAGCTGTTTTGGGATTATTACATTCAAATGTCTGTGCCGCCACTTTGATGTTATTTCCTCCCCGTCACCATTGTCTTCAGCCCCTTCAGCTTTCATAATCCAGCCTTTGAAGTGAGCAGCGAGGAAACAGTGTCAGCGGGCCACGCGATAGTTCCACCGCCACCGAACGGGCCAGACACACTCCGCGCTCCACACACACGTGAACGAGCACAAACAAACGGGTGAGAACAAGTGCACCCACACATGCACTCTCTGTTCCATCTCTCTCTGCTGCTCGCTGTTTAACACATCTCTCTCCTCCTCCCTCCTCTCATTCTCTGTTTAACTGTTTCACCCGTCTCTCTCCTCCTCCCTCCTCTCATTCTCTGTTTCACTGTTTCACCCATCTCTCTCCTCCTCCCTCCTCTCATTCTCTGTTTCACCCGTCTCTCTCCCCCTCCCTCCTCTCATTCTCTGTTTCACTGTTTCACCCGTCTCTCTCCCACTCCCTCCTCTCATTCTCTGTTTAACTGTTTCACCCGTCTCTCTCCCCCTCCCTCCTCTCATTCTCTGTTTAACTGTTTCACCCGTCTCTCTCCTCCTCCCTCCTCTCATTCTCTGTTTCACCCATCTCTCTCCCCCTCCCTCCTCTCATTCTCTGTTTAACTGTTTCACCCGTCTCTCTCCCCCTCCCTCCTCTCATTCTCTGTTTAACTGTTTCACCCGTCTCTCTCCCCCTCCCTCCTCTCATTCTCTGTTTAACTGTTTCACCCGTCTCTCTCCTCCTCCCTCCTCTCATTCTCTGTTTAACTGTTTCACCCGTCTCTCTCCCCCTCCCTCCTCTCATTCTCTGTTTAACTGTTTCACCCGTCTCTCTCCTCCTCCCTCCTCTCATTCTCTGTTTAACTGTTTCACCCGTCCTCTCATTCTCTCCCCCTCCTCTCATTCTCTGTTTAACTGTTTCATCCGTCTCTCTCCTCCTCCCTCCTCTCATTCTCTGTTTAACTGTTTCACCCATCTCTCTCCTCCTCCCTCCTCTCATTCTCTGTTTAACTGTTTCACCCGTCTCTCTCTCATCCTCCCTCCTCTCATTCTCTGTTTAACTGTTTCACCCATCTCTCTCCTCCTCCCTCCTCTCATTCTCTGTTTAACTGTTTCACCCATCTCTCTCCTCCTCCCTCCTCTCATTCTCTGTTTAACTGTTTCACCCATCTCTCTCCCCTCCCTCCTCTCATTCTCTGTTTAACTGTTTCACCCGTCTCTCTCCACCTCCCTCCTCTCATTCTCTGTTTAACTGTTTCACCCGTCTCTCTCCTCCTCCCTCCTCTCATTCTCTGTTTAACTGTTTCAACCGTCTCTCTCCTCCTCCCTCCTCTCATTCTCTGTTTAACTGTTTCACCCGTCTCTCTCCTCCTCCCTCCTCTCATTCTCTGTTTAACTGTTTCACCCGTCTCTCTCCTCCTCCCTCCTCTCATTCTCTGTTTAACTGTTTCACCCATCTCTCTCCTCCTCCCTCCTCTCATTCTCTGTTTAACTGTTTCACCCATCTCTCTCCTCCTCCCTCCTCTCATTCTCTGTTTCACCGTCTCTCTCCTCCTCCCTCCTCTCATTCTCTGTTTAACTGTTTCACACATCTCTCTCCTCCTCCCTCCTCTCATTCTCTGTTTCACCCGTCTCTCTCCCCCTCCCTCCTCTCATTCTCTGTTTCACCCGTCTCTCTCCCCCCTCCTCTCATTCTCTGTTTCACCCCCCCTCCTCTCATTCTCTGTTTCACCCATCTCTCCCTCCCTCCCTCCTCTCATTCT
Source organism: Oncorhynchus gorbuscha (assembly GCF_021184085.1). Taxonomy (NCBI): domain Eukaryota; kingdom Metazoa; phylum Chordata; class Actinopteri; order Salmoniformes; family Salmonidae; genus Oncorhynchus; species Oncorhynchus gorbuscha. Next base: position 7,617,359 of record NC_060188.1, read on the forward strand.
CTGTCTCACCCATCTCTCTCCTCCTCCCTCCTCTCATTCTCTGTTTAACTGTTTCACCCATCTCTCTCCTCCTCCCTCCTCTCATTCTCTGTTTCACCCATCTCTCTCCCCCTTCTTCCTCCTCTCATTCTCTGTTTCACCCATCTCTCTCCCCCTCCCTCCTCTCATTCTCTGTTAAACTGTTTCACACATCTCTCTCCTCCTCCCTCCTCTCATTCTCTGTTTAACGCGTCTCTCTCCCCCTCCCTCCTCTCATTCTCTGTTTCACCCGTCTCTCTCCCCCTCCTCTCATTCTCTGTTTCACCCCCCCTCTCTCATTCTCTGTTTCACCCATCTCTCTCCCTCCCTCCTCTCATTCTCTGTCTCACCCATCTCTCTCCCCTCCCTCCTCTCATTCTCTTTTTCACCCGTCTCTCTACCCCTCCCTCTCATTCTCTGTTTCACCTGTCTCTCTCCCCCTCCCTCCCTCCTCTCATTCTCTGTTTCACCCATCTCTCTCCCCCTCCCTCCTCTCATTCTCTGTTTCACACGTCTATCTCCCCTCCCTCCTCTCATTCTCTGTTTCACCCATCTCTCTCCCCCTCCCTCCTCTCATTCTCTGTTTCACCCATCTCTCTCCCCCTCCCTCCTCTCATTCTCTGTTTCACCCATCTCTCTCCTCCTCCCTCCTCTCATTCTCTGTTTCACCCATCTCTCTCCTCCTCCCTCCTCTCATTCTCTGTTTCACCCATCTCTCTCCCCCTCCCTCCTCTCATTCTCTGTTTCACCCATCTCTCTCCCCCTCCCTCCTCTCATTCTCTGTTTCACCCATCTCTCTCCCCCTCCCTCCTCTCATTCTCTGTTTCACCCATCTCTCTCCCCCTCCCTCCTCTCATTCTCTGTTTCACCCATCTCTCTCCCTCCCTCCTCTCATTCTCTGTTTCACCCATCTCTCTCCCCCTCCCTCCTCTCATTCTCTGTTTCACCCATCTCTCTCCTCCTCCCTCCTCTCATTCTCTGATTCACCCGTCTCTCTCTCCCTCCCTCCTCTCATTCTCTGTGGTGCCTGGACTTTAATCAACAAGTCATTGGTTAATTGGAAGCCCATTAGTGGG